>NC_092821.1:33222109-33312109 GCF_023375885.2 Dermacentor andersoni
CACACCTCGAATAGCATGTACAAGTCCAAATTCATGTGCGCTTGGGCTTGGTACAATGGAAGCACTTTTTGTATGTCAGTATGTGATTGTGAGCAAAAACTATTATGGCGCATCTGCATCTCGTACAGACATGTGGTAAAAGAGTGCATTGTGACCATCGCAAAATACTTTTGCTGACCAAGACAAAGTGCTGCGGTGAAGAATAAGAAAATACAAATATCTTGCATAAGGTAAACGAAATTAAATATATAGCAGAACGGGAGACGCCGGGATACAGCGCTAAAATGAAAACATGCTAATAAAATTGCACTCACATGATATATTCCAACGCTAAATTAAAGTGCAATACACTTGGAATAAGGGTGCAGCGGTGGCGTAGATGGTGGCGTAGATTAAGAAGTTTGCAGGGACAACATCGCCACAATTAGTACATGACCGGGGTAGTTGGAGAAGTATGGGAGAGGCCTTTGCCCTGCAGTGGGCATAACCAGGCTGATGATGATGATGACGGTGGCGTAGAGGTAGAGCATCCGCCTCGCGTGCAAGAGGACCGTGGTTCGAATCCCGGTGCCGCGCAATTTTCCACCGGATTAAAAAAAAACATCCGCCTGTTGATAAAATTGCATAAACATGCCTGGAGTGCGGCCTCATCCCGGTGACCAGAACCGGTAACGCACTCCCTTACCAGAGCAGGATTGGTCACCCTGGCGCAGTACTTGGCCACAACCTCCTATATGACTACAACAATCAAACCCCGGCCCTCAGTCCCCAGCAGCTGCGAAGCAACAGATTACGGCGGCGGTCAGACCTGCGACGCAGCAGAGGGTGCTGAGAATCCCTGGTTCCGGACAGGCCGCCATTGGAATCTGAACCTGGCAACGTTTAACGCTAGAACGTTATCTAGTGAGGCGAGTCTAGCAGTGTTATTGGAGGAATTAGAGGGCAGTAAATGGGATATAATAAGGTGCAGTGAAGTCAGGAGGGCAAATGAAGCATATACAGTGCTAAAAAGCGGGCACGTCCTGTGCTACCGGGGCTTAGCGGAGAGACGAGAACTAGGAGTCAGATTCCTGATTAATAAGAATATAGCTGGTAACATACAGGAATTCTATAGCATTAACGAGAGGGTGGCAGGTCTTGTTGTGAAGCTTAATAAGAGGTACTAATTGAAGGTCGTGCAGATGTTTGCCCCTACATCCAGTCATGATGACCAAGAAGTCCAAAGCTTCTATGAAGATGTCGAATCGGCGATGGGTAAAGTCAAAACAAAATACACTGTACTATTGGCCGACTTCAATGCCAAGGTAGGCAAGAAGCAAGCTGGAGACAAGGCAGTGGGGGAATATGGCATAGGCACTAGGAATAGCAGGGGAGAATTATTAGTAGACTTTCCAGAGCAGAATAATATGCGAATAATTAATACCTTCTTCCGCAAGCGGAAGAAAGATTACAAGAAAGCGTTTGATTCAGTCGAAACCTCAGCAGTCATGGAGGCATTACGGAATCAGAGTGTAGACGAACCGTACGTAAAAATACTGAAATATATCTATAGCGGCTCCACAGCCACCTTAGTCCTCCATAAAGAAAGCAATAAAATCCCGATAAAGAAAGGCGTCAGGAAGGGAGATACGATCTCTCCAAGGCTATTCACAGCGTGCTTACAGGAGGTATTCAGAGAGCTGGATTGGGAAGAATTGGGGATAAGAGTTAATGGAGAATACCTTAGTAACTTGCGATTTGCTGATGGTATTGCCTTGCTTAGTAACTCAGGGGACCAAATGCAATGCATGCTCACTGACCTGGAGAGGCAAAACAGAAGGGTGGGCCTAAAAATTAATCTGCAGAAAACTAAAGTAATGTTTAACAGTCTCGGAAGAGAACAGCTTTTTACCATAGGTAGTGAGGCACTGGAAGTGGTAAAGGAATACATCTACTTAGGACAGGTAGTGACCGCGGATCCGGACCATGAGACTGAAATAATCAGAAGAATAACAATGGGCTGGGGTGCGTTTGGCAGGCATTCTCAGATCATGAACAGCAGGTTGCCATTATCCCTCAAGAGGAAAGTGTATAACAGCTGTGTCTTACCAGTGCTCACGCATGGGGCAGAAACATGGAGGCTTACTAAGAGGGTTTTACTTAAATTGAGGACGACGCAACGAGCTATGGAACGAAGAAAGATGGGTTTAACGTTAAGGGATAAGAAAAGAGCATTCTGGGTGAGGGAACAAACGCGAGTTAATGACATCCTAGTTGAAATCAAGAAAAAGAAATGGGCATGGGCATTACATGTAATGAGGAGGGAAGATCACCGATGGTCATTACGGGTTACGAACTGGATTTCAAGGGAAGGGAAGCGTAGCAGGGGACGGCAGAAAGTTAGGTGGGCGGATGAGAATAAGATGTTTGCAGGGACAACATGGCCACAGTTAGTACACGACCGGGGTATTTGGAGAAGTATGGGAGAGGCCTTTGCCCTGCAGTGGGCGTAACCAGGCTGATGGTGATGACACTTGGCATACGTGCAAGAATGACGCCATGTCCTTTAGAGCCAAGCCGTTCTTGTATAGAATATGCAGTAAAAACAAAGAAAGAAGGAAAATATTGCAGTGGAACCAATCCCAGGCAAAGTTGTGACACAACATATTGTCACCACAGAGACGCGTCATAAATGAGACGCGTAAGCAGCCGGGCTCCTCTCGCGCTTCCCTCTGGACATGCTGGGTCATTCAGCGGCGGCAGCACAAAGTCCACACGTGGCATTTGGGTTCATGTACACTCATAGAAGCTTGTATGAATACATATGATGCGGTTTTTCTAGCACCCAAGCACCAAACAAATTTCAAGTGAATTTTTGCCAATAATGAGCTGGCAATCCTGAGTTCGGATCGCAGAGGGTAATAGAAGGACACATACACCCTGGCGCACACCTATTGACCCAACATGGTGGCAAAGAGGTTCATTGAAGAGCGTGGCATACACAGTGGCACGCACCAAGTGAACTGAGACCTACCTTCCAGCAGTTGGTTTCAAACCCGGTTCCCTCAGCACAGCAGCCTGATGCTCCCTCTAATCATTCGTGTATGAATTACACAATCACCCAAGTTGGAAGGAAAAGCGTTGGAGACATAAATAGACAGACGGATAGATAGGTACCTGGAAGGTATGCTAAGTACCTTAAGAATGGCAGTAGCAATAAAATGTACTACAGAACAAGAAACACACCTGTAATGCAGATGTTTAATGAATTGACACGACGATACGTTAATGTTAGAGCGAAAGCCTTAGATCTCTTTTTCAAGGTCGTGTTGTGAGGTACATAAAATTTCATGTGACCCAATGACGACGAGAAGCGAACCAAAGCATGCCCATAAGGGATGCTTAATGATTAGCAAAGTATATAATAATGGATTCTTGAATGAATTAATGTGATTAAGGTGGAATATGGTGGATTAAGATGTAATAAAGACGATTATTGTAGGTTAAGGTCGGTTAAAGTGGATCAAGAAGGATTTAGATGTATTAGGGTAGATTTAGGTGGGTTAAGGTCGATTAAGGCGTATTAAGGCACATTAAGGATAATTAAGGTGTATTAAGGTAGGCTAAAGCTGTTTAGGGTGATTGAAGGAGGGTTAAGGTGCAATAGCGTGAATTAGGGCTGATTAGGTGCATTAAGATGAATTGGGAAGGATAAGGGTGGATTCAGGTGAATTACAGTAGGCTCTATAAGGCTTTCGCCTTCACATCTTTTAGCCGATAGCTATAGACACACGGGATTTTTCAATGGTTTCTTTGATGGTAGCCTTATAACTTCATTTCATATCAGGACTTCACAACTTCCTACCATTTCTAGGCCCCAACAGAGTCGGTGAGCCCCGCAACGTTATCCTAACTGTCCTTTTCTCGAATTACGTTGCGGCAGGCCACCATGAATAAGATCCTCATTTATGGCACGTAACGTTTGCGTTTAATTCACTTCATGCCACTGCCGATACTTTGCTATACAATGTCGTGTAGGGCCGAGAACCCGCCTCACGGGTGGACGCCTTGCTTCCCTCTACTGCACCATCTACGAGCGAACCTGCGCTGGACGTCTACGCCCAAACGACTACGCTGGACTGCTTGGCAGAGCTCGACTGTATACGTCCCAGGAGCACAAAAGTCGCCTTTATGTTTGCCGACATCAGGTCGCACCTAATTCTTCAGGTGTGGTAGAGTAGACTTGAGCTTAGCTACTTGAACTACGTCCCTGCATGCTGACGATGGCGTTGAGAGATGGAAAGCAATGGTATCGTACTTGACGTCAATCTATTGTCTCACCACGCTTGGTGCACAGGTGTAACATGGCAGCGGTTAATCGACGAATGCTCAACCCGTCACGTGGTACTCCGAGTAAACTGGCGCCGCGTTATAACGGTTCATACCGCGTGGTGCGGCAAGTGCCTCCGCAGAATCCTGATGGTCAAGTGACTTATTTCTTGTAGACAGGCTCAAACCCTACTTCACACCTTCGGCCACCGATATGTATAGGTTGCACATGGACGGTGATACTAGGGCCGGAGGTCATGATGCAGGACGGCAATAGATGAAGGCCGCCTCAGATTGACTGCAGTGAACACAACGACATGACAAGAGTTTTGATGGAATTTTGATGGGGTTCCCTGCTTCGTGCCTGCGTTTTAAGAAATAATTTTATGGAGCAGAGTAAAAAGTGTAAGCTCGGTAAACTTTTTTTACGCTCCGAACAGAAACCAGTCAAGCAACTGGAAACGTAGCATTCTTTTACTGACACTTCCCAAAGAGAACTTTGGAACTTAGATTGTTTATGATACTTTTGAATTCTTTATAAACAAATTTTCATGTTTTCTCGATTATCCTTATCGCCTTCGTAGCTTATCTTACCTTATCGTATCTTATCTCCAGTGGTAGCTTGTGTCCGTATATTCTCCATGCACCGGCCAGACTCCAATGTATTAATTTGCCACCCCAGCTTCACCAACCCCGGCCACAAGGTATGCTGGGAAATGAGAAGCCATTCTTAAGGACAATAAACCATGTTTGTTTGTTCATTACAAAGTTTCGCCCCGAGCTTTGCTGAGTTCAAGGTCATAAATATTCGCGCTTCTGATTTCGATAGGAAACGGGCTCAGCCGTGTACTGAACATGTGCGCTTGGACATTAACACCTCGAAGTACACTTTGAAGTCGAAGTGCATGTGCACTTGCACTTGGCGCAATGAAAGTTTGCATCCCGGACAAACCTAGGGATAACAGGTGTCACGGCGTTTGCTTATCGCATTCCTCCTATTTTGCCCTCGCTGCCAATAGTGTGTGCTCTAGTGCTGCTACCTACGGTGAAACGCTACCAGGTAAGGTGCCTATACAAATATTTCCCATCAACAGTGTTAAATTTCCAGGTCTTTGTCACATCTATGAGTCTAGATCTAGGATTGAGATGCCAAGGAAATGAGCCTGATTTTAATATCGCAATGATGGTCCAACAAACGCCGCTTCATGAAAATCGAATTGGAATTGATGTTATCTCTGCCCACAAAAGTTTCTCCCGAAAAGGGCCACAAGATGACCTTCTGCTGATTGCGAAAAATTACATTCTTAGCAAACAAAGCTTTAGACCTCAGTTCCATGAAAATGGTAGCTCGGTCCTAGAAGTACGCTTCAGTAGAAGAAAAATATGAAAGCGATAGCAGCTGTTTTAGAGACATAGTTGTACCCTACAGGATACAATTTGGTTCATCCTAGATGGAGTACCCATAAAATCTCTCTTTATTTGCTTTTCCAAAAATTTACAAGCAATAAAAAATTGGGTTATTCAATGTCGCATCTGTTCGCTGGCTACTGGAAATTGATCTTCCATTATTTGTACGTGGCTCCAAGCTATCCCGCACCTGCCAATGTTCGACGAGAACAACGAATGGAAGGGAGCTAACTTCAATTTTTATTAGGTATAAAGGTATCAAAAGCACTTGTCGGCAACCTGGTCTGCGTATTCATCTGACAGATCCTAAGGGCAGTGCGGACACAGACGCTACAATGAAATCTTTCCTTGCCGTTTTCTTTCTCTCCACAGGTAAGACGCCTTTGCACTGACCCCGTTTTACAGAGCCCTTTTATTATTATTCCACGTGCACATACAAGGGAAACTGTTTTTATGGTCAAATATGTACTTATATATTGTTGGATCTTTATTGCCATTCTAATATGAATATTTTTGCATGTATTAGCATGGCCACACTTCTTGCTCTCTGAGTTTCTATATCAGTGATAGTCTTTGAGCTGAATGTATACCTTCTCCCAAAGAATGCATTTTGCGATCTTTGCAAAAACAGCTGCAATATCTCCCGTAGTACCAAACATTCACATCAGTACCACATCCGTGGTAACATAAGGCTTAATACATAAAGGTTCACTGTTTCCATGTTTATGAGTTTCATAAAAGATAAGAGCCCGCGCGGATTTCGTCTGCAGCTTGTGCTGCTTATAGCCGAATAACAACTTGCCCAAATGCAGTTCGAGTATTTCGGTGTGTAGATCATTGAGAAAATGTATGCGCACCACACACTCACCAAATATACTGCAATCGTTCGTGATCCTGACACAGAAATGGAAATTGACAAGGGCTTTGAAAGTTTGCAAGGTCAGATCCAACTGCAGAATTCGTCATTGTCAAGGTACGTGCAAATGCCTAAAAGAAAAGTGGTGTTATCACGGAATTCATCGTCCATGTACTTTTGGTAAGGGGAGTACATACTATTCCTACAGGTTTCGCTTGAAACGCTTCTAACAAGGGTTACCTCACTATGTCTCGGAACTGCAAGCAGATATGCGGGGTGCATAGGTCGCACGTCGAAGATCGTTTCTTCAAACTGTCAAAGCGCTTGCACAGTGCAAAAACACTTCAAGTTTCAAACGAAAACTGTGTGCCATTCTTTTTGAGGGAGCTCGTTTTGGCAGGAAAATTAAGGGCATGCGCATAAACACGTCCATGCACTGTCTACAATGCAACCAATTATGTGACGCTACTTCGCTAGGTCATACAATGTATAACGATCAAAATGCAGCCCTGCACTGGCCCTGCCTGGCCTGAAAGCCCGGGCCGAGCTCGGGCCAGGTAAGGAATTTTCGGCCGGGGCCCAGGCCACAGACGGGCAACATGCGGCTGAGGTCCTGCCCAGGCCAGTCAGTCCCGCATTAGACCCGGGTATGTTATTTAGCATTGCACAAACTGAAGACTTAAAACTTATGTTTATTTATTTATTTAGTAGTAGTACCCACAGCGCCCATTCAGGCATTACAGTGGGGGGGGGGGGGGGAGGGGCTACAGATGAAAAACAAGCATCAAAATTGCAGGTTTGCATAAATTTGTATAAGTCAACAACACATTATTATAGGCCGGCAAAAGAGGAAAAAAAGAAAAGCACACAGCTAAGTTGCACACAGCCATATCGGAAACAGGCACGTTGCAGATGTCACATGTCACATTTGAAGAAAAACAAAAGAGTACATAAAGCACAATGATTACAGAGACTCATAATGAAAAAGCGAAAAAAAAAGACAAATCGAATAATAAGTTGCAAAAAAAAAGAAACGATGTAGTGATTAAGATACAGTGCGACAAGGTAAAAAAAAAAGGCACTAAAAGAAAATGTCATTTGCAGCTGGGATTGTTTATAGGACATCTGAAAAATTCGGGGCAGGCTGGCCGTGACACAGCATGACGGCAATGAAATGATTAGTGTACATTAGGGGCGCTGTTGAGTCACTGCAAAATGGCACCAGTAATAATCGGTATCCACAATACGCCCTCACTTTTCAGTGCGATTAGGATTATTTGCGTACTTCACGCACTTTTCTCTATCTATCTATCTATCTATCTATCTATCTATCTATCTATCTATCTATCTATCTATCTATCTATCTATCTATCTATCTATCTATCTATCTATCTATCTATCTATCTATCTATCTATCTATGCTCGTATGCCATGTGATTCAAGTTGTCTACTAGCTTGAGCTACCACATACGTCCTCGAAGTCTCGATGCCGTCGTGGTCGCTTCGTTGTCGTCTTTCCGTTGTAGTCAGGTCGTTCTCGAAACGCTGTTGAATCATCCGCGTCATTTAAGAAGTGCAATCAAATTTTCTTCATGCCAACATCATCCTACCACCTTCGTAGTCTCATCGACGTCCTTCCATCGTATCCATGCTTTCTTTCAATCGTGATTATGCCGCCGCTGTCAAGCCATCATCGTCAATGCGTCATAGAAATATAGCAATCATTGCGCACTTGTTGTCATACCATTGTCGGGATGCGGTCGCAGTCGTTCTATCGTATGAAACCCAACTTTGTCCTACGAGTCTCGTCTTACCGTCGTCGTTACTCCATTGCCACCAGACCACCGTTGTGGAGCCATGGTAGTCATACGACCGTCGTTGTTCCAACAACGTAATTTCTTCTTCATTCCGCGTTAATTGTGTTATTGTTAGTTAATCGCGATTATGCAACCGTTGTCATGGTATCGTTGGCATTGCGGCATCGTCGTACATTTGTCATACCGCTGCCGTGATGTCATCGTGGTCGTTCGATTGCCGTCATTCCAGCTTAGCCATCCGATTTTCATCATGCTGTCATCGTCACGTTATTGTCGTCATGCACTCATAGTCATCTCATTGTCCTTATTATGTCGTTGTCACGCTGTTGTCGTTATACCATCATGAACGCGTGAGAATCGCCATCCCATTGTGTTGATGCCGCCATCATCATACCACCATTTTGTTTCATCAACGTAATTCCTTATTTGTAATTCCGTTGTCGTCACTGCCCAGTTGGCACACAGTCATCGTCCTGCCACCACGGTCATGAATGACCCTGGCGAACAAGGTTTACAGCAAAGCAGGCCGTTCACAGAAATAGTGCAAGTCGTAAAAAATCAGAGCAAGCGAAATCTCAGAACGACAACTGCAGGTTGTAAATGAAGGTGTCGTCGTCAATAGGATGGGTCGCTATGTGGTCGCTACATTGCTTAAATGCTATGTGTCTTCAATAATCATCTTGAGACAGGTTCTGCCAGAATTCGTTCTTCGTCGTGACACTAAGAAACTGTGGTGAACATTGTTCCCCAGTTATTGACTCCTTGGAACCCTAGATATGATCATTTTCACGCGAGAAGCGAAGGAACGGGCGTTCGAATGGAGGTGGCGCAGTGACTTTAAGAGTGGCCCCACCTGCCAACAAGGTAACGTGCATTAATGGGCTTGAGAGTGGCGGCGATAGCCGAAATTCAAGAGTGGCAAGACATCACAGAATTGCTTCAAGATCATGAAACATTATAAAACATTTGCATTGCAATGGCATTGAAGAGAGTGGAAACTGTTTGAATGGTGGGAGACTGACTGCAAGAAAAATCGCCTAGACTGTCTTTAGTGGCGCAAAGTATGATGATGATTGAAGTTTATTGGCGTAAGGGCATCTAAGGCCAAAGAGCGCCAGTACATAGTTGCGCAAAGTATCCTTCGTAAGGCAGTGGTAAGAAAAATATTTGAAAAGAATTTCAGAACAGCTGGGTTACATTTTTCAAGAGCAACAAACATGCCTAAAAGCAGAGTAGTTTTGAATAATTTGATGTCGTGCAAGATATGTAGATTTCCGTCAGGAGTCATTGATGCGACTTTTTGAACTGCCTTGTGCGTGATCATATTATTAAAGAAACCAAAGTGAAAAATTTTAAACAAGTTTTTAATTAATGAAATAAAGTGGTAGCAAATAAATTCGGCAATGTTCATGCACAAATAAATTTGTGTGTTAAGCTGCAGCGCTTTTCTTGCCACTGGTTTCCATTATTGTTTCAATATATGTTCAGGCGAGTTGAATACTCTGCCGTCGTTTATCGCTTTAATAGTCCAAATTAATATAGTTAGACTTTCATGTGTCCATCGTTCTCAGATATATATCTAAGCCCATGCAGACGCTGCAAAACTTGGAACATTGCCGAAAGGTGTAATAATAAAACTCAACGCAGGAATTTCTGTTATTTCCGTGCATCTTCTGTTGAATTATATTTCCATACGTTAAAGTATTCAACCCTCGTGTTCACTGCATCCCATATAGTTGTGTAGCACTAGGCAGGCTCTCTGCGAATTGACGTGCAAAAACAAGCGTAGCATATCCACACGTCGCGAAAGAAAGCTACGTCACCTATGCTTTACATGTACAGTGCTTGAAGACCTACGCGATGAAACAAAATTATACAGCGTGCGAATTTGCTGAAGTTCTGAAATAGAGATACCTAAATTGTTTACTACACCATTACAGTGAAGTCGAATAAAGCAACAAAAATGGCATGTTTCATTGTGACATGTTACCCTTTCCGGTGACATAATTACAGTTAATAAAAAAAGCTTCTAGTGGACGTGCATTCTGGTACTTCTTAAAGAGAGTAAACCATATGAAGCTGCATTCGTGTCACGTCATATGGCTCGAGTTTCATCAATGTATATCGCGTTGATTATATTGGCCGAAATGGCCAAAAATGTAATGAAGTGATGGAATTTCATCAAGGCCTGAAACAAGGATGTCCGCTGTCTCCAGTGTTGTTAATACCTTTTGATAAGAACATAGAAAGAAGACTGGGAAAGAGTGAATTAGGGTTTTAGTTATCCTACATCCGTAATGCTACTATCGGACAATCCAAGATATTTGTAGAGAGTTGCTAATATGTGTTGAAATGCAGTGGCCAATTTAGGCCTCATGTGTAGCAAAAAGAACTCGGCAATTAGGATCTTTAATGAAAAGACGAGGAATTACGTGGTATCTATTCAAGAGCAAGTCATACCCATAGTCAAGCAATACGAATACCTGGGCGTATACATAAACGAAGGAAAGGCTTACTGAAACACCCACCAAGATCATAAGAAAATAAACAGGTAGCAGAATGTACCATTAATGAAACCTAGAACACTTTGGGGCCAAGAAAAGTCACAGACCTACGTGGCGCACGCAGCAGAATCACAACGTAAGCTGGAGGAGTGACTCCATAGGAGACCGTAGTGAACGCACTTGAGAGTATTTCTTGGTGGTCAAGCTCTCTGTCCGCATTTTTGGCAGCACGCACTAGGCAGTCTTCGCGGCGTAGTATCACTGCGTCGTTTTTACGAGAACGAACTGATCTGTCAGCCCGACATCGACGGCAAACTGCGGCTTGTGCTGCGCGATGTTGCCTGGTTGCAGGCTCACACGTACCTCTGCGACTCACACGTTCAACACCGGTTCGTACCACGCGAGAGGTGCGATAACATGCACCGAAAAGTAAACACAGGTATCGAGACTACGCGGCGCACTTGTCGGATTCTTTGACACGTGACACGATATGATGAAACTGCGGCAGGCTGAGCTACCTGGTGGATTACAACACAACTGCAATAGAAAGACTGCACGTATGAACGCTACCTGGCGCGCATTTGACATCGCGGGACAAGTGACACGATACGATGCGACTGCTAAATGACGTGCCACGTGGTGCTATAATATGCAACTGCAGTGCAAAGTGTAGACGTGTTGATGGTACGCGGCGCATATCTCAGATCGCGTGACTCTATCGCGTGCTAGGACGTCTGCATAAGGCATGTTTCCGCAGCAGCTGGCAAGCTCTGACGTGGCGCAGTGGCAGAGTAGCTGACTCCCGCTCAGAGTGCCCTGGCTCGATTGCAGTGGGAGCTGGGTATTTTTTACCATTACTGGCGATAGATGCGACCCTGGCTGGCTGCGGCGAACAACTATCGCCACGCGAAGCGGCTATTGAATTGAAATCATAAGAGCTGGCGCTGCAATAAACATGAGGTGCCACGTCGAATCTGGAAAGCAGCAATGGTGCCAGCGCTAACATTCGCAAATGACCATTCTGTGCAACATTTCCCCTCTTCATAAAGAACAACCTCTCTCTCGCTCTCTCCTAAAATCGAATATCTTGTAAGTTAACCAAAGATAGGTAGGCTGGTTTGCTATGGGAGACCATGGTAAAACTACAAATGAAACAGTGCAGGGAGACATGCGTTGAACCACTTTTGAAGTAAAGAGAAGCGCAGAGCAAAATTATGTTTGAAGAAAGAACCAGGAACATGAATAAAATGAAAGGGCTGCCAAAGTGCACAAGCATCTCTGCCTTAAAAGCGTAGACACAGAATGGAGGACAGCGCAAAGAAAGTCAGCAAGCAAGTACACTGTAATTGAAATTACAAATAGACAATTAGGCGTCATCAAAGAGAGAGAGAGAGAAACAGCGACAGTGAATTGGATGGAAATAATGAAAACAAAAAGACGGTGGTGATTTAGAAGACTGACTAGAAAGAAATTAGGAGTGAAAATATGTACGACAACACAAACGGCAGTGCCTTGAGATTTGAAGCTCGATCCTTGTCGCCTAAAGACGAAAACATACCGGAGCAAACATTCGCAACAAGATCATTTGCTGCTGACCTGCTTGTCTGCTGCAGCGAAAATCCCGAGAACACTATAGTGGATTGAAAAGTTATTCACGCACTGAGGCCCGTAGGCAGCGTTAACCTTCCAGAAACGCTTTGATTTAAAGCGGACGGAAGCATCAATCAGTCATCGGTGGAGATAAGCATATGACATTTAATTATATATGGGTACAACTCTACTGAACGTCCGGCAAGGTTTAATCCGACCCGGACTTAGGTCTCCCACGGGGCAACGTAAGGCCCTGCCTCAACGCCGCGCACGTCTGAACTGCGCACGTCTGGATGCCGAGGTCTGAGCTGCGCAGAGCGGCGGCCCACCTCGACGCCAGGGTCTCCGGAGCAACTGCCATCCTTCCTATAATTACATCGCACTCCCACAACATGTGCTTGAGTGCTGCTGGTGCTTCCTGGCACAATTTGCACGTGTCGTTCTGATGCATATCTGGGAAGATACGTTTCATATGGAATGCGTCGGGGAAGGTTAGGTTAGGTTAGGTTAGGAAGGGTTAGGGAAATGTCCAACAATTAGGATACTCCCTAATGCGAAATTTGAGCGCAGCTGTATACGCGTTTTCATTTCGCGATATACTTAAGCAAATAATTTGAGATCGGAATCCCCCCGCCGACTTGCAGTGGGCCAAAGCCGTCATCGCCTTCGCAGGAGGAGGGGCTGTATGGGAACGCTGACATGAAGAGCGCCACCGGAGCGAGCTGTGGAACAAGAGATGGAGGAAGGAAAAAATTGCCGAGTCTCCCGTAATCGAGAGTAGATGTAACCATGAAATGGCTACGAGCAATGCATATTGCTTGGAAATGAAATGAGTGTAGTGCATATTCGGAACGACACACACCACTACATCACACAGAGCCACGCCATATGTCCTGTCACTCACAGAACCTCATTGTTGATATAGTCTCAATCAAACAGCCATTCGCGGCGTGCCGGGCGCTGCCAGCGCGCCAGACGCGCCGCGGAACTCGCGGGCCGCTGGCGTTAAAAAGAGAGCTCAATGCCAAATCATGACAACCAAGCGTACAGCACCCTGTATCTGCCTTTTAAACGTCGCTATCGGAATTGACAAAGAAAAATTCAGCGTACTACAAGTTACAGCTCGAGTGATATTGTGAACAAACATTAAGAATTTGAAAGTAATATTTTTTGTAGGCTGTTTCGGAATTAACTAGCGTATGTAATGCCGTCTTGATTGGTTACCCGGATGGTCCCGTTTTGTTTTCGCAACCTGCCCGGGTGTTCTCGTTTTAGTCTTGCCGGATAACGGCTCTGGATTTTGGCTCAAGGTCACTTGAAGGTCGCCGACAGCGGGAGCTAAAAGCATTTCATGCCTTAAAAGGTAAGAGAGAGCATTACGTCACTCAGCCAAGCTTGGAAAACGAATGCTACGTGACGCCAGTCCCTTCACTCAGTGGATTGCTGAGTGTCGGCCCAACAAGCGGCCTCTGGCGTCCAGATTATGGCGCAAGATTCGAGATATGCCGAGACGTCGGGTGCACGGGAGCTGGTTCCTTATTAAGGCGAAAGCCGCAGGGGGCTCACACCCCCGATGGTCTGGAAAATGCGGCGTGCAGTTAAGAAAGCCGTGTGAGCTCACGACGCGCAGACACGTGCTCGTGCCAGTGCACACGCGTTCGTCGTCCTCTTATTCCACAGCTGGTTCTTATGCTGCCCATCATGCCAGCGTTCCCATACTGCCCCTCGTGCTCGTGCCACTGTTCTCGCGTTCGTCGTCGTCTTCTTCCACAGCTGGCTCCGATGCCACTCATCATGCGAAAAAGGAAAGTTGACTAAGATAGAGTTAAATTAGGCACTCGAACCCACGACTTTTGGCGGCAGTCGAACCCTCGAGCTTACGCTGAAGTCGAACCCACGACCTCTGAGGTTAAGGCGGAGTTAATTAAGCCACATTTATTTAGAACAGAGTTGATGAGGTACTCAAACTCACGACATTCGGTGTTAATTATGGCGGAGTTCATTAAGGTACAGCTAATTAAGGCAGCCTAATTTAAAAGAACCGACCGCGCGATCTTTGGTGGGAGAAACACAAGATTTAAGAAGTAACAACGCGTTCATATAAATGTCAGGTCCTTTAAAGAACGTATCTTGAGCGTGCAGGTTTTCGCCTTCACCCTCTTTGGCCTATGCTAAAGTGACTGTCAATTTTTTCTATAGGTTGCTTTTAATTGATGCGTGCTCGGCCGGCAGCCGATCGGCTGCTCTGCCCGTATCTCTGGTCGCATTTTCCTTGTATCTCTGGTCACGTGCTGGTGCGACACACTTGGTTTCAATCCCGTTGCGCGATGCTCCCTCCTTTCTTTTTCCTTTCTCTATGAAAGAAGACGGCAACGAACGCGCGAGCGCTGGCACAAGCACGTTCGCTCGATTATGCCGAGGGAAGTCGACGCTCAACCCAGGAAGGGACGCCTAAAAGCTGCGCTCTAAGAAAAGCAGGGATGAGATACGACCGGATCTGTTGCAGGCGTAGGTAGCGGTACAAGGTAGATAGAGGAGTATCCAGGCAAGGGTACTGTGGGTCACCTCTCCCTTTCAAAGGGGATGCCAATAAATTATAATCTTATTATCATCATCATCATATGAGATTCAAAAGCTTGATGAAATGGTGAGCTGCGTGGACGCGAGTGTTCACCTATGCCTTCACTGTGTATTGCCCCGCAACTATTTATAAGGTGTAGTACGGTTGGTCATGTCACATTTTTACGCACAAGCATGGTGAATAAAGGGTGTGCTTTTTTAGCAGCAACAAAACCTGAAGCAGTGAAATTTGCCTCTAGGAAATATTCTTCAACTACTTTTTCTATATCCTCCTCCTTAAAGAGTAGGCATGCGTTATACCCCCCTAGTTGGCAGTAGCCAGCATGATACCTCTCTAGTTTCGGCTCGGTCCCATGTATCTGTGTGTTTTTATATCGAGTAATCGAATAATAATAAGTATGTTCGGCTTGTAATAAAGCGATATTAAATGTTTATTTTTCTGACAGTTACAAATCAGCCAGGACAACGGAATGCAGGGAAAAAAGCTGCTTGATGCAGCTTCAAGAGTACCCCGAGTGTTTTGATCACAAGACAGTATCTCACCATAACTGAGAAATCGATCGTGCTTCGTGTAGGCTCAAGGGCTAATCCGTCGATCCAAACCGGACTGGCTCGGGTAGGGTCCGGATGTTTCGGATCCGGGCCGGGTACGTATGGGTCAACCTTGAAATCACGGAACCGTGCTCGGGCAGGCCAACGCATGGTCCTTTGGAGGTCAGGACAGGCCCGGGCCTTAAAACACGGCCTGTGCAGTGCTATAGCTCACAGCCGCCACTATAAGTGCGAGGAGAAATGGGAAGGAGAGATAGAGGGGAAGAACATGTGACCCGTGACGCAAACGTGGCTTCGTCTTTTGGTTGTTATACGGGATAAGGTAGGGAAAGAAGGGAGATTGCGGACGGTAGATTACTCACAAAGAGAGATTGTCTATGTTGGAAACGATGCTCATGTTTTGACAGCTTGGCGACGCAGCATTTCAATGTCTCCTATCTCCTTTAATTCTGAACCAGTTTGGAAAATTCTTGCTGTATAATTGTGCACAGGGCCTAACAAAGGACCTTCAAGTGCACATAAATTGAAGCAGCATGTACACTGCTTCTCACGGCTGAGTGTTACGTGACTGTTTATACCCTAGTATTTATGTCGTACATGTTTTTCTTCCAGTCATCCTGTTTACTGCGCAAGGGTTTGGAGGAAGCAAGGTTTCCATTGAATTAGTCGCGCGTAAGGTGCGAGGTGGAGTCTTTCCGTTTGGTCCAAGAGGAGGTCCAGGCGTCACTGTCAACATTGAGAGTGATAATGATGACGATGATCAAGGCAGAATTCATTACGGTAATTCATGAAACAAATCACTATTTCTCACCGGCACTCACATAGTTTCGAGATGGGTTGGATTTTGCCTCGCGCTGTTAAAATTAACCGTTGATCAGTACAACATCCGTGCGTTGATGTTCTGCTAGACCTGACATAAAAATACTCCTACACACGCTTCTCCTTTCTAGGCATGTTAATACCAAGTGAGACAACCTGTGGACAAATATTCTGTGCATTTGACTTTGCCACTTTTTAATCAGCATTTTCTTCAGTAAAACGAGGAATTTGGCTAGTTGATGCTCCTTCTTTTCGTAATATTCTGAGTGAAATTGAGTGCGGCTACTAACACAGAAGAACACACCAGGCAGGACAGGAAGGAGGAAATCATGCTGTCCGGTGTGTTGTGTGCTAGTAGCCGTATTTGATTTGACTCGGAACATTACAAAATGAACAATTTCTTGTCGAACAGTATTGACAGCACAAACTGTGAACAAGGGATGCTGTCCGAATCTCAGTAGCACGTGTTTTTGTCAACACTTGAAATAGTACTAGTACTAATAATAATTCTAGTTTCATCCTAATCAATGATGGGGAAGGCAATGAGGAAGAACAGAAGCGCAAGCTTGACTGGCTTCTGTTTCTCAAAAAAAAAAACATTAATCTGACCTGTATGCGAAATTTCATGCAATGCAGCACGTCACGTGTTTAAAAAATAAAATAAGCATAAACGCTCGTCGAAAAATCAGTAAGGAGCAAATACCGAAAACATGCACTTATTCGCAGTGATTTCAAAGAAAATTAATGTAACATTTCTTGCTAATCATTTTCTTAAACATTTCTTTAGTAACACAAAAATGTAATACCGCTGGAATCTTCTGCGTTTGAAGTATTTAGATCTTTCTAGAAAATGGTTTATTCTATTTATCAGCTTAACGTTCACAACAGATATCAACTATATTGTTCTGTGATCCTTTTCTATATTCCTTTTCTTTTCCTTCAAACGCATGGCCTCCGTTACCAGGGAAAATCACTCATGTTTGCTCATGCGATAGCACGCTGCCAAAAGCACAGACAAACGACTAACAGACGATTGATGTGCAAAATTGTTGCGCATGAACCGTCAGTGTCTCACGTCTGTGCTTTTAGTAACGTGTTAGCACAAAAGCAAACATCAAGAGACACCATCTAGTCTCTTTCACAGCACTCTCGAATCTAATTTTGGGTTTCCTGGCCTGTTCTCGTTATACGTGGCCATAAAACGGTCAGTGAAATTATTCCTTGAAAGCTCTGTAGTAAGGCTTCCCGACTGCACTGCCTACGTGCGAGAAAGGCAGACACTCACCTCTCCTACATCAAACATCCGACAGTTACACCGCTTTAGGTGAAGAACATAGGACAGGTAAGGGAAACCGCTGAACTAAACTAGTTTTACTGCCGTGAAAACGAGCTGGCAACAGAAGAAAGGGCTCAATTCACGGTGCGCGTGTTAAGCCGTGTACCTAGGTCACATAGGTGTGGCTCGCAACTTTTCAAACATACGGTCCTATTCTTTATTGGTTAATGCGAAGGCAGCGTCCAAGCTGTACAATTTCATTTGCCTATTATAAAATTTTCAGTTTCCACACAGCGCTGCAAATGTTCCAAGTGCCTATGTTTTACCATGATCAGCTTTCAGCGTGAATAGCCCCCTCACTGCCATTTATTGCATAATGTTTCTCTCTCCTATTCTAGCGGAAATAATTCCCGTTCTATGGGAATAAAGGAATACAAACTACACATATATGGAAGCTATCTAGAATAATTGAAAGCATATTCAGCGCCAGCGACGAAGGACAGAAGGGAGACGACCCCACAATGCGCTAGCTTCAACATCTTTATTTTCAGGAAGCAACTACCTATTTAACCCATGCACAGTGGCGCCACATCATCCAAATTTTTAACCATTCAAACCATGTGTTAGCGCCCCTTCGGTTTACTTCTTAGATACGCAGACGCCTTTTTGGAATGGATAAAAATTTGCACGATGTGGCGCCGCTGTGCATGGGTTAAATAGGCGGTTGTTTCCTGAAAATAAACTTGTTGAAGTTAGCGCATTGTGGTGTCGTCTCGCTTCTGTCCTTGTTCGCTGGCGCTAAATATGCTTTCACTGTCAGTTTACCAACATGCGCAGCAAATGGCAATGCTAGAATAATTGCGCTGCATATCTGATACTTCAGAAAGCCTCACAGAGATGGAGAGCACATGCTTAAATTAGATGTCGACAGCAGCTCAGAGCCTATGACACTCGGCTGGCTAACATATGGGCCTCCGGGTTTCACTTCTGGCTGGTGCTGCTGTATTTTAAGAGAGGCTGGTTAGAAAAACGCTCATGTACGGCCCTTTGAGTGCATGCTAAACCCCCCCCCTCCCCCCCCCCCCCCCCCGTTGTTCAGTTGCCGCGAAGCAGCCCCTCGCCCACCTACTCTACATCGTGTCTTAACAGCTCGTGTGTTCCTTTGGGAAGTTGAGCCCTACCAAAAGTAAAATCAGCCATCTGAGATGCATTTCACCACATGCAGTGGTTGGCGCTCGAGTATCATGTGTTCGAGAAGGAAGTAATAAAGAGAATCCTAGGGCTAGATTTTTTGCGAGATACAACTTTAAAAAGCCAACCGACAATGATACCAAGGAAGGCCTACGGGATATTTTTGGTTCTTTAGAATTGAAGTGTAGAAATTATGAGCTAAAGGGAAAATGAAGTGCACGAAGAATACTTCCTGAAACTTGAAGCGGCACGCACAACCCTAGATTCTGCTTCTTCTGGCGCAATGCACAGCGAGAGCCTTGATTTTGGCAGCTTTGATGCCACGAGGTAGTATGCGAGAGCTTATAGGCCACTTGCAGTCTTCTAAATTTCTCGCACTACGCGACACTCACGGTTGAAATGATGTGCTACGTCCGGCACCATTTCTGTTAGTGGTGGCGCCGGCTAGCGCTCCCAGGACTAAATCTAGTTCACATCAACCAAAGCTCAAGGAAGTAGACAGGTGTGTTCTACTTCACTGCTGGTGTAAGCTTTCGGCAGCGGCATAATCGTGTTCACGAGCCGAAAAGTTATACCAACAGCGAAGTAGGATACACTTGGTAACTACAGTAATAGCTCTGTGTTAGGTTGAGCTCCGCGCCACCAGCTGGCCGCACCGTCTAGGCCACTTATGTTTGCACTCCCGCTGACGCAGTTTTCCGCCCGATCTACCTGCGTTTCGCAGAATTCTGGACACGCTAGAGCTCTCTTTCTTTCGTGCAGGTAGCGATTGGAGTGAATACGGCCCACATAGCGATGCCTACTTTCCCCGCGGCCCAGGATTTTATCGAGAAGTAGGCGACGAAGAGCCGTGGATTAGCAGCTACGGGGGTTACCCATATGCTGCACAAGGCCACTATCACGGTTATGAAGGCTCGAACAATGGAGGATATCACGGTTCTTACGAACTTCCCAGTCAATACGGTGTGTATAGTAACAGCGATTACAGTTATTTCAACGCAGAGAATCACTACTACCCATTTGGCGGAGTTCCGGGAGGTTACTAAGGCAGGTTTCTGAAGCAGCTACTCTTCCTTCTGCCAACGTGCTTGTCCGCGTTACTGCACTAGGTGAGATATTTGTTCTTCTTCTTATTTTCACTCGATATTAACGAAAAACAATTGTCTAGCTTAAAGAGCATTTAAGAGGAGTCGCGAGATGCGATCCCGGCCACGGCGTCTGCATTTCGATTGGGGCGAAATGCAAAAACACCCGTGCACCTAGATTTAAGTGAACGTAAAAGAACCCCAGGTAGTCAAATTTCCTGAGTTCCCCACTACTGCGTGCCTCATAGCCAGATCGTGGTTCTGGCACGTAAAACACGATAGTCATTTTATAAAGAACTTAGTCACAGGAAAAGTAACGGCTACATCACTTCTTTACACTCTGAGCGGTAAGCAGAGCGATTTCAACGTATAATGAGGGTGCTTGAACAGTATAATCAATGAGAATAATTTTTACATACAAAGCGTTACACACATAAATTTCACTCGTATCAGAGAATGAAGTCAGGAATCATATCGCATGCACCAATAGCAAAAATTCTAGTCGCATTTATTTTTTCTCGTAGATAAGTACCTTAAATAGCAAATGGGATTACCTCAATATTATCATAAATAGCTTGTTGACATCTATATATTGTAGAACTCCTTACATCAAAGAGAATGTGATATCACTAGAGAAACACCACCTTAAAATCTAGAAACTTATTCCTCAGTAAGGTGCAGATCGTTACCGTTATGAGTACTCCGGCAGACATTTTGGGCAATTGCTGGTTCAGCTTATGTCTTTTTGTGCACACGTTCTAGTTGCTATACAAAGATTTTAAAGGTGCTACACCACTCCATGGAGAAGTTTTGCAACTCATTCACCGATGCCGGCTGAAAGCTGCTGATTGCTTTTAACAAATCTGACTCTAAACAATTTAAAGCTTTATCCAAAACTCGCCGACAAACATTTATCGAAAATCCGTAGCAACCACAAGAATCCATCTTGAGAGATCCTGTCCAGCAATTGGTATTAGAATTGTGCGAACATGAAAATTCATAGCCTCGGCATGCAAAACGTTTTTCGCTCATTGGTACGTCATTGAAAACCTAGATATTATCGCAGAACAGATCAGAGCTCCCATGCTACTATATTCCTGACTGGTGAACGTTTGGATTTTTTTCACTTTCGTGCAATAGTCTAAAGACACTACTTCGACAAAAACCACTAAGACTTAGAGAGCCACAGCAATGTCATTAGCAATTGTTTTATGTACGCGAGCCTACAATTTTATTTTGTAGATGAACGTTCTATGAGGAAATACAACTTTAGTAGATGCAAGCGATTACTGATCTGAAACATGTTTAGCATGTACTCTTTGGTGACTTCATTATGTTGTTATTTGTGGTTAAATATCCGCTGCACCAATATATTTTTTGGTGCCGCGAAATAACTTATCAAATATTTATTCCATTTCAGAAATCAAAACACTGAATTGCCCATCAATCCCTTTCTTTAAGGCCGTGTTGTCACTTCGGAATTGCGCAGCAACGCACGGGTCCGCGAATCGACGAATTATAGCACTGTTTCATCTACAAAACTCACGGTTATTCTTTACGCCATCAGCACTCTAAGGTACATCTGGCGCATGTAAGAAGGGTTTGTATAGAACGAATGTCACGGTCTCGCTTGATTTTTCAAGTTACTAGAGAGAGAAAGCTAAATTCCACTTCGAGTGAGTAGCCGAGCTTCAGGCAACGCAAAGCAGAATATGATGTGAAATAAAATTTTGAATATGAGAGAAAGATAACCAGGGTATCTGTGTGCTTCGCTGAGAAGGAGTTCTAAACAAGCAGGCACTGTGGAGCTACGTCTATATAGAAACTAGACGTCAGTGACGGCTTAAAAGCAATGAGCTTCCCATAAAAGTGTAGTTATTGTGTTGTACTGAAATACGGCCATATTTCTATTAACAACATAACTTGTGTGAACGTTGCAGAACACATGAATGTTATAAATGCAATTAGAATTATTTAGGAACTTCCCCCATGTATTGGTAGGTCTATCTTTGCGTTTTCTCGTGCCAAATTTCTTCCAAGTGAAATTGGGTCACTTGGGTCCATGATCTACTGGTTAAATTGTCGGGCTGCTTCGTGATTCATCGTGAGATGCACCAAAAATAACGACGTCGACATTAACAACAACGTCGGCAGGATGACGTCCGCATTTATCGTGATAATGTTTCTTAAGCAAGATACAATTTTTGCGCGCATTTTATGTAGACGTTGTAATGGGCACGCCAGAATAATTGTGCCTGAGTGGTTCTAGGCTTCATGAAATTATTTCTCGCAGCATGCCATGGTGGCGAAGCGACTTCTACCTGCAAACGGCTTAGTCACAGCTCACAAGAACAGGCAGAACAGGCGTAATGGCTTAAGACTAGCAAACTGTAGGTACTGTTTAAAATACATGCTTTGTACCAAGACTAGCTACTAGCTGCCACAGTCCGTAGACGGCACAAGAAAAAATAATAATTGCAACACTCCCCTGAATAAAATATCTAGAATCGCTAACTCTGTAGGTCTGCAGTAACTTATGCCGGACAGCGAATTATGCAGGACAGTCTAAAACAAACTGATTAGAGACCTCAGAATAGCGTTTATTTCTGAATTCTTTAGAATTTCTGGGCCAGCATCTTTAAACTTACAACCTGGACAACTGTTAACCTAACACATCCGTGCGTCAAGATAGGTGTGAAATTAATGGAACTTTACAATATAATTTCCCAATAGTTTCAATTTTGGAGCCCTGACCGAGCTGGGCTCACGAAACGCTTGGTGAACGACATTTGAGATATGTCACTTTATTACAATGTTGCTTAGTGGCACCTTTTTTATGCATAAAGCCCACAAATGTGAACCTAAAGAAACGACGTGATATTTCACGGTTTCACTACATGGGTCCGTATAACGTAAAATTATTCAGTTCTGGGTTTTTTCGAATTTCCGGACGTCAAGTTTCCGTAAGCGGTGACGCAATCACCAAGCAGTGACCTGCAGCTCTGTTTGAAGAGCTCAATCAAAACATTTTCTTGTTTATAAGAGGTTACTTTTTTTACTAAAGTAAACGGCACTGCCTCCTTGACAGGCTTTTTTTATCTGACTGGCTGATAACAGACGGGAAGCACGCTGAAGTGGCAAGGGTTTTAGTGCGTCCTAGCCAACGCATTGAAAGAAGTTAACCGCATGAGGCTGGTGCGGCGCCTGGTCTGCGATTGGTCCAGTTCCCCTTGCTTAGTATGCGGTGGCTGCTCCAAAATCGTCATGGCGTTCAACGGAACGCAAAAATGCTGCTAAAACGGATCCTTAGCGAAGAAGAGCTGGCGATGCGACGTTGTAAACGTGCCGAAAGGGCTCGACAACGTTGTACACTCATGCAACGATTTCTAGAGAAATCCATTCTCTCCGGCAGCTTCTAGTAATCAGTGCCACAGCGATCGGCGGGCAGGCATATCTTGTTCCTTTCGGTACGGGGAAGTGTCTGGCTATATCGCAAAAATCATTCAGCTTTGTTGGGCATATTACTGCAACTTTAGTATGTGCACGTCACTATCGCGTGGTGAGTTTTTGAAATTTTGTGACGTCTCCTGACAAACATGTTAAGTTCATGCAGCCCGGAAATATTTGACGAGAAGCTGAGGGTTAATTGCAAACAAAGAAAGAAATGAATAGGTTCGCAGAAAAAGCGCTTTTCTCTTGTCCGGCCTAATCATGAATAACTGTGAACACGTGAAATGAGATTAGAAGTTTTCGCGATTTTCAGGAAGTTGTGTGACAGACAGAAGTGAGGCTGACCGAAACATTTCTGACCGATCCTGGAGTGCTAGTAAAACACCAGGAAGCACAGAAGCAAAACGCAAGCAATACACACGAAAGCGGGATCTGCATAGTCCCTTTTGGTAGATTACAACATCGTATTGAGGTCTGTATCTCTAAAAATGTAAATGCACTTAAAACGCGCAATGCATAAAGCGGTGCACAGCCGTGAACCAAGTGTGCCTCACTGCTTTAGGGGTGATGGCAGTCGGTAAAGAGAAAAAATATTTTTTAGGATGAAATAACCGTAGTCTATTCTTGAAAAGACAGTTCTAATGCTATTTTTGCTGTTAGAGCAATGAAAAAAATAATAAAGTTCTTTTGTTCAGTTCTACTTTAAAGTGTCCAATTAGCACCTCACGCCAGCATTTCTTCCTTCCAATGCAATGGCTGTATTACAAAATAATTTGGTATTTACGCAGGAATACCTATAGGCCGCAAACTGAACTAGAATTAAATATATGTGATCGGTCCTTCGGGAATTGTCAATATAGACTAAAACCACACACAAAAACTGCCTCCTCGCAAACCTATAATCAGTGATAGCAGGTCATGCTATAAAATGTTATTTGTATAACTTATTAAACATAGTTTATGCACGTCATGACGTATATCAAAGCAGCTGCAATGTTTCAAGAAGTAATCTTCATTGGATTAATTTTCATAAGTGATAACGTAGCACAAGAATGAATAAGTTTGCAGTTCGAGAAAAACAAGACTAGCTATAAGGTCCGGCTTCACCAAACGAGGTGTGCCATACAAATTACCCTTTAATTTTTAAACCGAACAAGAACGAAGCATAAATTATTTTAAACATAAGCGTGAAGGGCTGCACAACACACAGGTGTAATATATGCCATTTTTTCATCAAATTTGGTATTTGAAAGTGTCCTCATATCTTAAATGATTTGCTATAACGCTTGTGAAAAATTTATTTTAAGCAGACTGCAGTACTGCAAGATTCATTTTAAGCCAACCGGTGCAGCGAGAGGCGCTTGTTCATAGTTGATGATTTTCTGTAGGCATCGCGTACGCAGGAACATGCACCCGTGAATGCAGGAACGACACATAGACATCAGTGTGTGTCCTTTCATGTCTTCGCGTGTCCCTGATCCTGCGTGAGCTATACCTATACACATCTTCAAGGCAGGCCTCAAGAATTCACTGATCGCTCACAGTGAAAATGATACACGGCGGTGTGCTGAACAATGTCGTTTCCATTAAAAAGTCACTGGTGTAAACAACCCTCAAATGAACCCAGTGTAGGCACTGGCAGGAACGCCTGTGGATTCCGCGTGGCATCTTAATATCGCTGTTCGAGTCAATGTCGTTAAGGGGACCGTATTATCAGACTAGAGGGTCAGAGTGCGGGCGTCGTGCATCAGCTTTCTCTAAAGCCACTGGAAGTTCTGGAGAATGGTGTTAGAAGGAGCTCCGGTGAGTCGATGTCAGCACTTCCCGGTGTCACATGGTCGAAGGCGCAGATCTTTTGCTGAGTGCCACATGCGAGGACCATGCGTAAGTTGATTTGCGTGCAAATTTTGAAACCATCATGTTATCTTCATTGTGTCAGCTCCTAAGAAACAGACAGACAAACAGACAGCTCCTAAGAAAATGAGCTGTCTAATTGCGTTTACAGTTAACTTGAGTTCGGCGCTGTTAGATGATGTAGTGTATGCACCATCTCATCTTTTTGGGAAGTATTCTTAACATAATGGTTTTATTTTACTGCTATTTGCCTCTTTCGTATGAAGTGGTACCGCTCCTTTTTCACACCATTGCTTTGAGAGTTTCTTTGCAATGCTGCATTGTTTAGGCTTACAGTACACTTACTTAGAAGAGCCTATGTCTCAAGCAGTGCCTCTTCATGAGACATGAAGTAGGTGGCGCCACCCTCGCGCACCGACAGCTGCTCCTTTCCATGTCATATAAGTACTTTTAAATAGCCACCAATATATAGTTTCCCGTAACATCGAGCACGATACCATGGCTGAGCCTATGGGATGTTGCTTGCGCGCAGTTAATCTTCGTGATAATCTGATTCTGCAGTTCCGCTGACATCACGCATTGATAACAACACTTCTATAACATTGGTCTAAACCGACACTTTCACACAACAGGGTGTGATGTGTACTCTCCCGTAAGCGGTTTAATGATAAAAAAATTCACCACATAATGCGGAACATCAACGTACTTTAATTTGATATATACAAAGGGCGCACTGCGCAGGCAAGATGTCGTGCGAACTTAATGTACAGTGGTTCCACTGCTCAGAAAAAGCGCGCAGGGCTCTTCAAGCAGCTTGTTTGGCAGCTGAACAGCAGACCCTTAAATTCCCACATGACTTGCAGAACTGGGTCAGTAACGACGAGTGTCAGGAATAATGCCTCACCGACGGGAGAATATTTATTGATGGAGAAAACAATTCAAACTGCTACCAACAGCCAGTGTCCCTTTTATTTATTTATTTATTTATTTATTTATTTACTTATTGTCATACTCTCAAGGCCCGGGGGCATTACAGAGAAGTGTAGTCATTATTACAAATTTGTTAACAATATTCTTGAAGTTTGTGGCCTCAGAAATGGCAGCGATGGAGTCAGGGAGGTGGTTCCCGTCATTCGTCGTTCTTGGTACAAAGGAATCAAAATAAACGCTGGTGGCACAAGTTAGAACTTCAACCTTAAAACGATGATCCGTGCGTGACGATATGTATGATGGCGGGGAGATTAGTTCATTTTTAAGTGTTTCGTTAGTGTAATTAATCTTATGAAAAAGGCATAGGCGAAAGTATTTACGACGTAACTCTAGGGTAGGCAAGTCAAGGGTTAGTTTCATTGACGAGACACTTGCATGACGAGAATAATTCGAAAGAATAAAACGAGCAGCTCGGTTTTGAATAGATTCGATGGTATTTTTTAGCTTTATAGTAGAAGGATCGAAAATGGAGCATGCATATTCAAGTTTAGGCCTCGCTAAGGATTTGTACAGAAGTAACTTGACAGCTGCAGTTGCCGACGAAAAATTACGCCATAAAAACCCAAGCATGCGATTAGCGTTACCATAAATGTAATTTATATGAAGGTTCCATGTAAGATTGTGTGTGATGTAGATCCAAGATATTTGTATGATGAAAGATTTTCTACAGGTATGTTGTTAATATTGTACGTAGGAAGGGTGGTATTTCTGACAGCACGGGACACACGCATCGCCTTACATTTATTAGAATTGAGCTTCATTTGGAATCTAGAACACCATGGTGTTACTATGCCAATGTCTGATTGAAGAGTATCGCAGTCGCCAGAGTTAGAAATGACACGATAGAGAACACAGTCATCGGCGAATAGCTTAATTGATAATTTAATTTGGTCTGGGAGGTCATTACCATAAATGAAAAATAATAATGGTCCTAGAACCGACCCTTGCGGTACACCGGAGGTTACCCGACCAGTGGAAGAGAAGCATTCGTTAGCATAAGCAAATTGGGAACGGTTAGACAAAAAAACACTTGATCCGAGCAAGCACGTTAGGATCAATGTTGAGGTTACTTAATTTAGTTAAAAGTAATGCGTGTGAAACAGTATGGAAGGCTTCGGCGAAGTCTAAAAAAATGCAGTCAATAATAAAGTTAGCATCCATCGGCTGGAATAAATCATTAGTGAATGCCAAAAGCGGTGTTTCGCAGGAATAGTGCTTTCTAAATCCGTGTTGGTAGGGAGTGAAAAATAAGTTTGACTCGAGAAATGAAACCAGGTGCGAGTAAATTATGTGCTGCATTAATTTGCAGGGAACCTTGGTTAGGGATATAGGTCTGTAATTAAGTGGGGAGTAATGACTGCCAGACTTATGTACGGGAATCACTATCCCTGCCTTCCAATCGTTCGGAAGGATGGTTGTTTGGAGTGACTGAGCAAAGATTTCGCTCAGAATTATAGATGAATAAGTAATAGTTCCCTTAAGAAATTTCGAGTTGATACCATCTACTCCACTCCATGCAGAAACTTTTGAGGTCCGTACCAACTTTACAACGCGATCAATGTCAATGGTAATAGGAAGCATTGGAAAATAATGCACATCAGAAAAAACAGCACTTGCGCAGAGCACAAAATCCCAAAATACAGAGATGAACGCGTCATTCAACACTTCACAACAGGTAGTGCGATCGACAGGTTCGTTGTTAAGATTGCACAGTTCAATGGCACTAGATTTTTTACCGTCGACCACACTCCGACATTTCTCTGGGTTGTCTTTCAAGAAAGAAGGAAACGTGTGGCCATAAAATGTTGTTTTAGACTCTGCTACAACATTCTTGTAGTCTCTCAGTGCTATTGCGTAAGTATTCAAACGCTCATGATTGCTAGTTATTTTTGCTCGTCGGAAAAGCCTTTTCTTTTTGTTTAGTAAACGTTTTAGACGCGAGTAGAACCTAGGTGCGCGAGAATTAGAATGAATACGTTTTTGCGGGATGTACCAGTTAATTAAGGAGTGGGATTTTTCTTTGAATATTGACCAGTTTTCTTCAATAGATCGAGAGTGGAAACTTGGAATGTAGTCAGTGATGAAAGTTTCTAGTTCGTTATTAATTGAGGCAAAATCAGCATTTCTGTAATCACGTATAACTTTCGACGAGGTAACAGATGGGATGGTTAACTGCAAATTACACTGGATTATACAATGGTCGCAAATACCCGGTAGGTAAGTTAGAGGCGAAACAAATTCCGGGGATGTAGTGAGGCTTAAATCTAGGATGTTAGCCGAGTGTGCAGAACATCCAGTAGGCTTCAGGACAAGCTGGTGCAGGTTAAAATCGAGGCAAAGGCTGATGAATTCGGAATATTCATAACAGCACTCCTGGGTTGAATGGGGATCAGTATGCCAGTTAATGCCAGGAAAGCTAAAGTCCCTGAGGAGTATTAGTGGCGCGGAAGGGAACCGTAAAATTAGACTATTTAAGGCATCATGACGGTCTGAACAAAATGTGTTAGGTGAGGAAGGGGGCCTGTAAACGACGCAAATGATAAATGTTTCGCGTTCAAAGCCTACGCGCGTGCAAACTAGCTCTAATGGTGACGCAAGCTCAATTGCAGCAGTGGTAATCGAATCACGAACACCGATAAGTACACCGTCACCACACCGCACATCACGGTCATGTCAATAGAAACGGTAAACACCCTCGCATTCCAAAATTTTACGGTCTTCAATTTCGCTAGAACGCCATGTCTCTGTGAAGATAACAATATCGGCACTGCACGTGTCGACGACAGAAGATAAACCATCCCACTTGTTGAATACGCTTCGAATATTTGAGTACAAAAGAGAAATATTTTTTTGCCACCGGACCATGACTCCGATATGTGAATTGCTAGGACCCTTATTGGCACTAAGGTTTGATGCACAGGCCAGGAGTAGTTTTGCGATGTTATGGTGTAAGCAACTTGCAGCACTGCAGTTTTGGCCAGCAGGTGTCAGTCGTGCCAGGAGCTTCTCTCCTCTGTTGCTCTCACCCACAATGCCACTTAGGCTTTCCTCTCATGCGGCTTGTGACGCTCACTTACCGCAGGTATCAGCCGGAGTGACCTCATACAATCCGCGCCGTTCATAGTGGACTTGTGCTGTCCATCTTCCGGTACGGTTGAGTAAATACTTCACAAACTACTCGAAAGTACACCGCCACTACATGATGTGCACACACCGGCGTTCATCGCTGGTGTGTGCACTTTACTAATCATATTGTCTGCTGCTGTCTGTCGAATACCAACGCTCCCCAGCTAGTTTGAGTTTCTGTGCTAATGAAAAAAAAAAAGAGAAGGCAATGCGCAAATATAAGTGCCGCGAACGCGGCACACTTTACTATCGCGGGACACAGCACAAAGCGAAGAAAACCTTATCCAAGGATTTATGAGACTTTCTCAGCAGTACTTGTCAGCCGCTACTTCCCCAGATTGTTGATATATACAAAAGAATATCTTGCTCCATATTCGCGTATTACAATTTAAACTTTCCCAGAAAAATTTTGCAATGTGTTTCCAGTAACAGAGCTCGTTGAAGCACAAGGCTGTCCTACATCGCGAAAGAATGTGAGCGAAAACAAAATACGGCCAAGACGGCCAGAATGATCACACATGTGTTGATCTCCTCGCCCTCCCTCTCCTTCTGTGTCGTGTTTTCATGCTCGGTGTTCACAATTAACAACAGCTCACTTCTACAGCTGATCTCTGTGGGAGTAATTTCGTTTTGTGTCCATTGCACCAAGGCGAGCAGATGCTGTTTTCAGGAAATACGTAGCGTACATGCATGTAGCGTTCTTGTCAAACCTGCACTAGCAGACGCTCGTGCCCTGACGTAATAGTGTAAATTCAAAGTTGATATTTGACATAACGATTGCCTCATAAACGTTGTTGACAAATCGGCTTGTTTCACAGGTAAATGTGTTCATATTTTCCTTTTGGCCCGCGATCTTCAGTTATCTACAGAAGTTTCTTCGTACTTTCATTCGGAGCTCGTCGCAACATTTATTCTAAGGCGGCTATATTCCTTGTGGAAGAGTAACATGAAAGGCAGACATTGTGACCAAGGTTGTGATCTTTTATTTATTGAACTGGTTCACTCACAACCTACCTGATTAGGGCCGGTAATAGTTCTTCTATAAGCAGCTAACGTATATCCAGACGCCCATCCTACATATAGTAAGGGCCCGGTCATGACATTTTTCTAGCACAAAAGTACCATTGGCATTGCAGCATTATATCATGACGCTGTGTAATAAAAAAAATTCTTATGCAGCTTTGAAAAGCACAAGATTCCTCAGATGGGTCAGCGGTGAAGTCATGTCACGCCATGCAGCTTATGTAATCGGATGAACACTGTCTCTTTAGGGGCTGCCATAATAGAGTAGGTGTATATCTCGAGGTCACGCTGCAAAAAAAGAGAAATGTATTCTTTCACAAGGTTTATCAGCAGTATACAGTGGATCATTCCTACCACGTGACATTGATCAGAGGAGGAAGCTTTCTGTCGTTAGTACAGTTCGTTTGACCTGTACAAGTGAAACATTTACAAAAAAAAATATTTTTATGCGCGATTATCTTTAAGCGTACATAAAAAACCAATTAAGGTAACTCGAACGATCGTACATTATTATTAACAATAGTTCAAAGAGGAGGATAAAAAAGAAGTAAGGAAAGGTAGGGAGGTCAACCAGACGCACGTCTGGTTTGCTACCCTGCACAGGGAAATGGGTTTAAGGGAAGAAAAGAAAGGAGAGAGAGAGAGGGAGATGTCTATAACTTCACGCCTATACTCAGTCATTGAGGCCAGTCACTTTCATGAAATGTATCAGTGCCCGCGTCGCTTTGTAAGCCAGCGACGCATGGGGCCACGGTCCGAGAAGCTTAGTCTCTGAAAATGGTCGGTTATAGTTCAATGTGAACGACACTGATAAGGACGGAACGAAGTTATGTCAAATAAGATACTCTTGACGATTGAAGGAAAACAAATCCTATTTAGCATTTCCAAAAAAAAAGCATTATGTATAAGAACTACATTTATCTGTGTAAAAGTAAATAATCTTCACAATATTGATCCAGTGAACAATGCTCCAGTACCTTCTGACTCCTGGCCAGGGTAATGCGATAGTGGCGCAGCGTTTGCGCGGCAGCTGAGACCAGCTCAGCAAGCGCTAGTCGCTGACCGAGGCATATACGCGGTCCCAGGCCGAAAGGCTGGTAGGCAGTGGGGTTAATGAAGCGCTTGTTTTCGGGACTGAACCTGCAATTAGGAGATATTCAAATGGTGACTAACTTAATGAGTTGGTGGTGTTTAAATCTGAGCATGAATCATGCATATGATAATTGAAAGCGGTAGAAAGTAAAATGCGATTCTACTTCTTTTGCATCGATACCACCGCTTCGGAGAAGATGGGTACACAACTGTCACGTTTTAGCGAATTTTCTTCTGCATGCAAGGTGTTTAATGGTTTTTAGCGTCAGACACTAGCTTTCGTGAAGCAACTAGCATTCCAGTCATTTAGGAAAATTATTCGCTGTTTAATGGCATGCTGAGAGCCGTATACCAACTCTCAGTAGATTAAGGATTATTATTTGCTAATAAAAGAAGTGAGACTTGCCTCAAAAAGAATACAGTAATGTGTTTTGGACAATGCAATGGTGATTTTAATATCGTTGGTTTGGCACCGTAGTATAGACGAGGCAGTAGAGTAAATGTGTCATGATCACTGCTTATGCAAACTATAATGTCCTTTGCATGGCTCCACATTTCTAGACGCGACAAATACGTAACTCTATGGCGACCGTTGATTTACTAAATATTTAAGCCGAGCTAGTGAGCCGAGTTCTGCTATTAAATACTTCAGCTCCGATTGAACTGCCTGAATTAGAGCAGTGGGTTATTTTACGGAACAAAATTATTTCCCATATAGATTTCGGTTGGAGGAACTCCTGTTTTGCGTTGCACAATCTTTAGCAAGGTAGTCCTATTTAGAGCGGTGTCAATGGTCACATAATCTAAAACAAACACACAAAAGCGAGACATGAGTGAGGCGAGACACCTTGCGCCTTCTGTTGGTGGTTGTCCACTAGGCGCTGCGTAACTGAATGGGCATCGGAGACCATAAAGAATCAAATCCCTCTAAAAACCACGCTTACAAATTACCGTTTTTTTTGACACGTAGTAGCGAGTCATTCGGTAATACTGGGCCACATGTCAGCGACGCGGTGACAAATTCAAATTTATAGGTTGTTCATTCAATATGCCTGGTAACCTACAAAATTATTCATCTATGGCTGGAATTTGGCGAAGTTCATTCCGAATGAGTCATTAGGACACAATGACAACATTGTAACTGATATTTTTCGTCCTTGGATAGATTACATACTTTTTATGTACGATGCCCGTTCAGTTAGCAAGCGCCGAACGAAGAACCACCGAGATAGCGCTCAAGGCATCTCACGACCTTGATGCTTCGGATTTTATGCAATACACTGCTCCCGCAGAAAATTGGCCTCGTTCAGTGGCGCACCAATCCAGTCCCTCACTACTTAGAGCTTTTCAAGCAAATGCTCTGTGATGCCCTGGATATATCATATTCTTTTTTGGAGGGTGGTGCGGCGCCACGCATGTTAAATCTAAAATAATCCGCTTTTTTGATAAGTTGTAACTCGGGACAGGGACAGCTTAACCAAAGTGCAGTTTTGGGGCGAAATGTTACACCAAAATGAATCACTGTTACCTTATGCAACGTGTCGGTGCCGCGGTCTCGATTTGATTGTGTTTGCCATCATACAATTAGAATTGAGCTCGCTTACAGTGCTTCACTCATACCGGACGTTGCACGCTACCAAACGTCATAAGCAGTGTGCTACTGACAAAAGACCACACTGCTCTAGAACAGCTATGCCGTAGTTTGCAGAGATAATGCGCCGAGAACACCACGGGTATCACCAGTTGCCAGTAACCTACATCACGCACTTTCAGTTTAAGACAGTGCGTTGGTCGATAAAGAACCACAAAGACCAGCACAATATTCCCAAGTACACAGTCGAAATACAACGTCAAGAATAACTGCGTCCATTGTCGACCCTTGTTCTTCCATAAGCAGTTTATTGGAAGCCGTCGCAGAAATAATCGAAATTCACCAGCCCCAATCTTTAACAGGAACATCATAGCAGTGCGTTCGCAGCAGAAAAAAAATTCTGATGCTCTCAGTAGGCGCACGAAGCTAAATAAAGCACCCATATGGGTATTTTAGTAGGAAAGCTTTCCAAAACATTTGCCCAAGTGCGGGGATAGAATGCGGGACCAACGCCTTCTCGGGGCAATCGTTCCAACATCTCAGGTAACCAGGAAGCTAGCACATTGATAGAGCGACGCCGAATGATTCGACACCTCGAAGATCGGAAAAATGGCAGATGAGTTTTCAGAAATTCACAAGATGAAGCATTTGTCACATTCTCTAGTACTGTCACCCACTAACATTCAATCTCGTTCTGTTCGACTGCCAGCTTGGCCGGCGTGGTGCTCCGTTTGCAGTATTAAGAAAAGTACAGCCAGTAAAAGAAAAATATGGGATCATTGCTTAAAAATTGCTGTTTCTGAGCAGCATGGGGACGATGGTAGGCACGTTTTACTGCCGACATTCCATCGCATTTATTACACGCCTCCAAATAGGCACTACGTTCCTTTGTCGGTCTTCGGCTCTGTAAAACATCGCACCGCCGTCATCATGACAGTAGACGCATGAAGATGCGATCTTGTGTTTCCAGAGATAGAAAAAACAAGTGAGAAAGCAGACATTCGAAGCCAAGGTAAGAGAACGCCTGACGGCACTTCAGTGCATAAAATATCATTTTTTTGCTTTCCGACAGCTGTATTTACAACGTATAAATAAGGCAAAACGTCGTGAAAATTTACCTTTTCTGATATGGTTTCAAAATTGAACCAGATGGTTATCAAGACTTCGGCAAGCACACGTTAATCTCTGTGGAGACGGCCAAATTGGTGTTCTCAATTATGTAGCTCCTGTCACGTTTGGTTGGTTCTTTTGTTAAGGTTCACTAGAATATGAAAACTGCTAATTGATCTCAATTGATGGTACTTCGAGATAATGAACAGGCACTCACCTTTCTGGGTCAAATTTTTCCGGCTCGTTCCAGTATTGTGGATCATGATGCAGCTGGTACGTAGGCACCAGAACTGAGGTTCCTTCTTTTATGACATATTTTCCGTAACGATAGTCTTCGTCCGCACAACGTGAGGTAAATCTGACGATGATGCATTTGAAAATCATGAACATTATTATCGTCAAAATACAGATTGAAACGCGTACTAATCATTGACTAGGTCAGATTCCTTGTGCCGCAGAACAGCCGTTTGAAAGCACAGATTTCATTGCATCTGAAATATCTTTGAGCTGTATGGGCCGTCTTACAGCGAAGCTCTGCATGCCTAGTCCTCTCGCCGACTGAGGATTCGTTATGACATTATGACCCGTCAAAAAGTGCTAGATGTTGTCGGCGAGCCTATTAGCCTTTTTACTGCCGTTAAAATTGTGTCAGCTTAGTCGTGTGCTTGTGTGGCCACCGAACTCTGATTTGCACTGCTCTGTGAGGCCGAATTTGTGGATGATATAGCCTTGGAAATGCTCGCGTTGACCTCGGAACACACTTTTCATTGTTTGCACCGTAATGCTACGTCGCTTTATAGCTATTAGGAATGAAATATATATATTTCAATAATGAACAATTTGCATAGCTCTTTAAGAACTTTGTTTGAAACAGTGCTAATCGAAAAGCCTTACTCGCGTGTCTACGATGCATTTTAACAATTGTCGTCTTCTTGTCCGTAGATTCAAGGTGAACTCCTTGCTTTTATCGATTACACAATTAAAGAACCTGCATTCTTTAGCCCAGCATTGCGATAACGTAGAAGCGGCAGTTAATTGCGGGTAGTCAACGAAACATTCTCACGTGATTATAGGAGGGTATAGCCGCATGGTCTCACAAATGACTTGGTTGGAGTAGGGAAGAGTCGTCAGAGTAAGCAATGATAGCTGATCTCCCTAAAGCACGAATACAAAGAGACGCGTAAATAGCACAGCAAAAGTTAAACGGTTAAACCACTGGAACTCGCGATGAATTTGTTGGCCGATGTGTGAGTATCAGGGACAACGTTCGCCGTTCCTGAAACGACATTTCAGTAACTATAGGCTTTGTTACATGTAGCGCTGGGGTCGATACTTTATTTATTTATTATTTGTTTACATATACTGCAGCCCAATATAGGGCTATAGCAGGAGTGGGAACATTATACATTATTATACATTACACACTAAAACACACAAAGATACAGTTTAAAATGGAATTAGTCAAATCGCAGCGACCGCAGATATTGTATCGTTGTTTTTCTATGGTGCCTGTATACTATTTTTTGTAACAAATTGCTATGAACGAATAATAAACTGAAACTGAAACTGAAAAGCTGCTTACTAGCGCATCGTTTGCAAATAAATGAAACAGCCCGACTATTTCAAATTCTACCGCTGAATAGTTCACAGCGCGCCTTTCAATATTTAGTATACCCTTTAATAATTGCAGCTTTTCAATCAGTTGGTTCTTGATTTGTATCCTTTTTTTTTCCAGCAGCGAGAGAAAGTGTACAATTTGAGCGGCGATTCACGGTAGTACTGCATTTCGTAGTGAAATAAATCAAAACAATACATTTGTGTACCGGCTGAAGGAATATTTTTTCACTGAAGCTACAGATCCGTTAGGTCCTGTTGTGGGCTGATTTACTTTTTCGGTGTCACTTGTGTGCCTGCTCGTTTGTGAATTTGTGTCCCACCATGCCAGCGACGTACCCCTACGTTCTCCACTTTTTAGTGAGGACTATATGCGTTGGCTATTATCTGTCTAATTCTTTTTTCGTTTTGAATAGGCGAAAATAAACCGCTGTGTTCGTTTGACAACATCTCATACAAAAATTGACACTGTAAATGCTTTCCCTGCGATAAATATATCAGACTCATGAAGGGTTGAGCACCAACTGTGTAGTATGCTTCCTAACTTACAAGAGGTTTATAGGTTCACTCGAGACTTGCGCTAACGCTGAATGTTTGGGAAATCAAGAAAACAATGGCAGTAGTATCACCTAATCCTATAGAGAATCAAGCACACTTTCCTTGTTCCTTAGTTATATGTAGCTGGTGTAAGCTCCGGCGGCAAAAAAAGATACAGCGTATTTATCGTTCGATAAATGAATTGTTTAGATGGACGCCCACCTCTTTTTCAAAAGCTTCGAGCACCTCTTGACGCATTTTCTCCTGCACCTCCGGATGTCTTCCCATAAGGTAAAACCAGCAAGTCAGAACCAGCCTCGTGGTGTCGTACCTGCGATTGCCAAACAAGTCCAATAAATTATTTAGTGTATCCGCATCCATACTTGGTTGACTGTGACACTTACCCTCCCAGGAAAACCGTCATGCAGTTTGATGAAAGCTGGTTTAGTATATCTTGTGGTAGTGGGGCTTTGAAGAAAACACAAGCAAGATTACTGAAATGCGTCATTACACCGCTGCCAATGACTGCAGTAATACTGAGCATATTAAGCGATGTGATCACTGATTCCTACTGGCTGTTGGCGTTCTTTTCCATCATAAGCGTACTGACATACGTATTAAGGTAAACAAGGTAAAGAAATCCCTGTGAGCCGGAGAGGTGGGTGCTCTAACTGTGTTTAAATAAAACCGACAAAAGGATTTACGAAGTATATTATAATTATACGTGGCCCATATATATATATATATATATATATATATATATATATATATATATATATATATATATATATATATATATATATAAGGTGTGTCACGTAACTTGCACCAAACTTTAAATATACGAAAATGCCACGTAGCTGGACAGAACCAAGGAAATGTTGATTGCCATCGTTTGAAGACACAGAATATATTTTTGGATTTCGCTAATTGCATAGTCATTCTTTATTAATATTAAACTTCTCAAATGTTACAATAATGCAAAAAGTGTTAATCAGAACATTGTAGAGCAATATGAAATACTCCCGATACAACTTTCTGTTGATCAATATGTGCTACATCAAAGCGTTTTTCCGAGTGTGAAAGAAGCCTGCGAATACACGCAAAATTGCCGCACGACTTTGTGCGTGTGTATACATATATCTAAGTGCGCATTTCGGAGCAACATGACTAATTCTACGCGCCAAGCCACCTTTCAGTTTGGCGTCGTTGATACGGTTGGCTAAGCGAATATTTTATTAATGCTGAATCTCAAGAGATGTCGCGACCGACTCTCTCTCACGCTTGCGAGTCTACACCACTCGACCAAGCAATTCAAGTGATCGCTACAGATAAAATGATTTACCAAGCCTATTATTGATACAAGTATACTACACTGTCGACACAGTAAAGGACATCTTTTTTAAGGAATGGACTGGGGTAATTAGAAGGATGACCTATGATTACCGTAAACTTTGTCATGCCCAGCGAGTGATCCAGTATAAAAAAGAACTGCTACCCATGTGGGTATAATCGCTGCCGACACAAGGATCCTGAGATAAATGAAACGCTGCACCGAACAAGTAGGTGCGCTAGTAGATGCGCTAGTAGATAGTGACGCGTGCCTTAGAAAGATCCCAGATATATTAACATCCGGGCCGCTCATCAAGTCGTGCGAGTTAGACATCCGGGCAAGGCATCCAAGTAGTGTGAGACGGTTCTCATTCCCTTCGGAGGTCGCAGAGGTCTATATTGCCACTGCCCAAAACTTACCCTAGGCTTTGCAAACGGTTCGCCATATCCGGTGCGATCCTTTCGCTTTATCCGATACTTTTTAAATTCACTTCATTTGTCTTTAGTAGGGCTGTCCTGTGCTATAACCAAGGCATACTCCAGTGGTCTTGCGTCAGCGCGACGCTTCGCGTTAGGGCAATGTCGTCACACTGGAACATTCAGGGCTCCGATGCAGGTGGCGTTGCGGGACGAAGCAGGACGGTCTCATCACAAGGCCGCTTCATGGCTCCCATCGCAAACTGTGCCGTTCGCTCTTCTCTGAATACCGGCGAGTGCAGGACGTGGTGTGGGCGGTTAAAGAAATAACGGAGCGCAGGCGCTTGAGCGACAGCTCCTGCCGATGGTGTGATGTATGTGGTGAGCACTTTGGAAAAGAGTACAGCAGGTTTGACAGGAGGCCGTCACCATGGACCGCAGCCATCGGCGCCGCACAAACACCGTTGTAGAACTCCCCTTTAACAGCTTTGTTGCGCAAAATTGGTGGCGCATGCATCCTTTGGAGATGATTGGTGACGTTATAATGCGATTAGCGATCTTCCTTGTGATGAGCATCGACACTGATAAGCGCAAACTTTCAACTAAGTGTTATTTTCGTGAGACGCGCTGATAAAAGGAGTTTACCATACTAACGCAATGAAGCAACAAACAAAGCAAATTGTTTGAAGTAGGAGTATGGTAATTATGACTCAGCAACATACCGCGCATGAACCTTGGCTCGCAGCTGAAAAAAAAAAAGTTTTCCTAACACATGCATTCCCTCTCGAGGCAACATAACACGCTTCCATCAACTCTCTAGCCGTGGAATACCTGCGTGTCCCAGAATCTCGATCCCCCGAAGCCGCGGAGCGCACACTTAAACTCGACAATGCGCAGGCAAATGCGCAATGCCGTTGTTTTTTTATCCGAAGCCCATGTTTGCTTCCACGAATAATAACGCAGCGGTCATTTTGCCAGGTGGATGACTTCTCACAATACAATCTAATTTCATAAGCAACGTTCATCGCGAATTTTACAAACGCCTTGAGCGTGTGTTTTTGCAGCAACTGCCAGTTCTTTCACCGTTTGAGACAATTCCGTGGCATAAGCAAGCAAGCTTGCATGGGGCGGAAATGACGCCAGATACTTGTGCCTATACACGCTGTCTGCTTGACATTGCGGGAAGTGCGATGCATAAAAGGCACCACATCGAGCGATATTCCGCTGTGGAGCAATCCAGGCTGCTTCTTACGGACACCTTTCGATTCTTTCAGACGCACTTCCCTGACCAACACGATCATTAGATGATTAACACATGATTATCGTTCTTCGCCCGTTTTGGCAGCGCGGTGCAGGTGGTTAGTCAGCATTTGCTCCAAGCGAGCCTCTGCCTGGTCCGCCGCACAGCGAAGGCACTTGCGTCCTTTCAGCTTTTTAATGGTAAGCAACTCAGTTCGGCGAGTCGTGCGGACAGTAAGAAGGCTAACCGATCGAGGCACACCACGTGTCCTCATGTTTGAGGCGCGTACTGGAGCCGGATTCAACTTTCGCGCTTTTCTCTGGACAAGCCGCGCCCTCTATTGGTGATGCTTGTCTAGGGCTGTAAAACCAGTCAATAGATGGATAATCTTCGCCAACGATGCCCGCCACATGCTCTCAACATTTGGTCCATTAGGAGACAATGCGTCAGCAGCTATGGGCCTGATTGAGGGGAAAGCTATTTGTTGCCGAACTATTTGATCTCCTTAAAACGTTGCACACCACACTGAGGACTTTTTGAGGCTACCTGAAACGTTCATCAACTTTCCAAAAATAGCATCGCGATGGGCGTGTTTAACACTCGGGTCACTGCTTAAAATTTATAAGGTACGTATATCAGTGGACCTTGTGTTATCTCAGTGTATTTCGTATCTGGACGTGAGGACGTCCGATTCTTTTTCTGCCAGGTTTCGGTGTTTTATGCCTGACTTGTCACAAGGAGTTCGGTCGGTATGTGAAGTTGGGAGTTCACGTGATACCTGTACTGCCTGCGGTGACGTCATGTTTCCCGACTTCAGGTTCTTCTGCATTGAGCAGACCGTCGAGAAGAATTTGCGCCATGTCCGGTACTCTCACCTGATGAAAATAATAATAATACATTCAGTAGAGTAGACATACAGTTCAACAATGTTACTTCAAGCAAGGAATGTTTATTCTTTGAATTCAATACCAATCGACATGTGAGTGTCTTAAGTACTCCATATTACTAAAAACCAAAACAACCTATATATTCCTTAACTATATTGCTCCTCCGGCAAAATAGTTCCTGGAACATCATTTCTGATGACATGCTGCAGAAAATAAGTTCTCACGTTTTATGTTTCAAAACTATGCTATGTCAATGTGACACGACATAACTGAGATTTCAGGAATAATTTTGACGACATGACGTTCGTAAACGTGCAACTAACTTTCGTAAAAACGCTCCTATAAACAGGAGCGTCTTTGCATTTTTCTCTGATCTAAATGCAGGCGAAATCGAACCCGCCTCCTCAAACTCAATAGCGCAATGTCATAGCCAATGGGCTGCCATGGTTGGTGACACGCTACATAATTTCCCACATATCGTCGTTGATATGTAGCGAGGGTGACACCTTGGGGCATACGCGATATTGCCAATTTGCGTCATTGGTATTTTAGCTCCTTATATAGTGGTCTTTGGCACGGGTCGCTTTATTTAAGCCAAACTTCGACGCTACAAACTACCACCTAGCTTCTTGTAGTGAGCGAGCTTTTGATAATGTGGTTAACGGCAGGAGTGCAAGGCATGTCAATAAGGCTAGCGGACCAGCAGGAACCTATAATGAAAATATCTAGCTAAATTATAGTCCATAATTAAGTGGCTACAATGTACATAATAAAAAGAAAACTATAAACTTCTTAATATATTGGTATTATACCCGTAAGGTTGAGAGAAATGTCGCGCTTTCACGTGATGCAGCAGCGTTAGGCGAGAAATCAACCTACACAATATTGCCACTGTCGTTGTACCACAGCAGACTACTTTGCATTGTCGTCGTACGAACTTACCACGTATAGCAACTAACTTCTTTAGGCTAAATTCAGTACATTACCTAGGAGGATGCTATACAATGAGCAGAGCCATCACCTTCTATAAAACGCGAACAAAACATACTAATACAGTTAATGTGGCTTCAGGTGGCTGGTATACTTTTCATTTTGTTTGTGTTCTTATAATACTACACTAGGAACCGTATTCCGAAAATTAACGTTGCAGGAATTTGTCTAACGTTGTGGACAACGTACACGCGGTCGTATCTTTGTCACACTGCTTGCGACAAAAGCGACGGGCGCTTCAGGAATTGGTGCGAATTATTGCGCCTAGACGCCAGTATGGATTGACATGAGCTAGAATAACACCATTAAAATGTAGTGGTTGTCTTTTCTTAGGACCAAGAAATGATAAACGTCCCTTGAAGCTGGCATATTCCCTGGGATCCGGAAACGACGCTGCGTGAGTCTGGACCATCGAAGCATGTCAAAGAGTGATGGACGTTAGATGATGGACGAGTTTTCTTCAGTCGACAAGATGACGGCTAATAGCTGTATGTTAGTTTCTATATCTACATTGGTCGGAGGGGCTAATGCCATCTAGCACGAAAATTGCACTCGTGAGAGCCGGCACTGGGTGATTTGGTATAGATGCATGAATGAACTAGGCCAATTTCACACGGACGAATAAACAATAACATACATCAGTACTGCATGGCACCAGTCCGTGCGCGACGTACTATGCAAATACTATCATCATTGCGCAACATCAAGAACGTGTAACTTGCTACGTCATTTAAGCGTACCAGATCGCGAAAAGAAAATATTATGCGTCAGTCATCCGTCGACCGCTTCAGTGGATAACAATATATCCTTTCTCGACAAATGGCAAACGTGTTGTGGTATCTGTACGTGGAAGCGCTGTTACAGATCTATAGTTTGCGTGCTTACTGTTTCTTGTTAGGTCTAGCTTGTGTGCTTCTTGTTTGTTGTAAGTGTTAGATATATATATTGCTAAGGTCTTTAATAAAACTTGCGGATCAGAGCTGGTGCAGGTCTATTTTTTTTTCATCGTCCGAGGAAACTTCTGTTTTCGCACTATGCTAGTATTCAAGCCAGATAGCGTGCGCCACTGATAGTATTCTTGATGATAATGGTAGGTTGGGGCTGAGCCTTTGTATGCGGGTAGCGACAAACATTCATCTAGCCTATGCATGTTGCTTGTGCGTTACCGTATCGCAACCTAGAATTCAACATGTCTCTTCTTATGTTATATTATTACCTATGCTTGTACTGATTGCGTTCCTATCTCATCTATTCTTTCTTCAAACGCTAGTCTAACGGTATCTTGCTTATCTCGATCGCTGAGCAGTCAACACTCCCGTCAGCTTCGAACCACAGCGTTTCTGGAAGATGCACACACCCTCCAGTTCTCGCCTGGTGAATTTGTTTGCATTACTATGTTATTGGATAAATTTAATAGTGGTGCTGATTTCTGATGGCATCAAATAGTCGCCAACCCTGCGTGAGATAACCAGGTTTTACTTCATCTATCGCGGTACACAATCTTATACCTATCTCTAGTTTATCCTGATATATGTTACTTACGCCTGTACCCCTTCCCTGCTTATTATGCAACGATAACAATACAACCAGCGTAACAGTAAACCAATGGTTAGAGTAAACTGGTGTCATTCAACAGCTTAGTAAGAGCCCTGTCTTCATTTGGCGCTGTCTGATTTCAGGAAGTTCGCCTTGGCGTACGTGTTGGAGTGAGCTTCCAGAAGTTGTGCTCTTCTTATCAGTTGCGCGATTACTCAATTTCGGAAGCATGAGACGAAAATAACTAGGCCATGGAAAGCTATAACTGAAGAAATGACTCATGCCTTGTTGCCTTTATAATCTTTCAATGCTGCTTTGCAGAACTGGCGTTGCTAACAAGATGCGTGCATCACATTGCCAAGTTTTGAGACGGCATGAGTCTAGATATATATTAACGGCACAGATAAACGGGTGAAAGAAAAAAACGGGTACTCAAAGACAATTTATCACAGCCTTTCTTGGTTTGCAGTATGCACTATGGACAGAATAGAAGGCCGAAATCAAACATATAATTAGGGACGTTGTAGTTGCGTCCGCCGAATGGGGGCAAGGTCGTCCAACACGAGGAGAGATCAACGCAATATGTTAAGCTTGCTAAGTGATCGCATTTAGAAATTGTAATGAATTATAAACATGAGCCAGGATACAATGCGTAGAGGTAAGCTTTCATACACGAACCTGCGGATTGTTTCTCCGATGTTGGATAATTTCAGTGGACTTCCTAGTCATGTCAGCCAGAGGATTCGCGTAGAAGGCGCCTAAAGCCAGGGCAGGTAAGTTAAGGAGCCATGGCCAGTGGAAGAGGTTCTCTGCAATGAAACATATTTCAACATTTATTCAGTTTTGTTATCTCCGGGAGCATATCTGGGGTTACCATCACAAATATGTACCTGTACATAATGAAAAAAACAAAACAAAAAAAGAAAACACAAAGAGAGACGTACATACCAATGCTCGGAACACCAAGTCACTATGATTTGTCTTTATTGCGCTCTTAGTGTTAGCAATACTTAAGTGGAACATTTTATTAGCTCGGAAGCATTACATGTATCAATTGCTTGGCTAAGTGTGAGCGTCCACGTGCTTACAAAGAGAACAGCTCGATTTCTGCTTGTGTACAATTACTCAGTTTGGTGATGCTGTGAGCACATCTTTTCCGGATCTTATTTAAGATATTTTGGCTGTAAGTTCATACACTTGTAACCTGGAAGGAAGTGTCTGCACATTTTGCAGGGAAGTTGTAATTTCTTGCAGGTTAACAGCTAGTGCCACTTCAGAAAATAATAAGACAGCGCTTTTGTTCACAGAAGCTGAAACAACCAATAGTAGCTATGAACCAATAAAATTATAAGAACAGTGCACTGAAATCTTCGACTTATCATAGATTCTAGTGTCATTCACTAACTCATAGAACCGCATTCATTGTGCCCCCACCCCCACATTCGCAAAAATTTCCTGTTGAAGTACAAACTCAATATCACCGTTCCAACGGCCACTGTCCGGTTATCACGCCGATCACTATCAGTGGGGGCCGCAGAAACACGACCCAGTGATGAAGTGGACTCACGTAAGAGGACTCTTGTGAATACGGCCGCTGAGCCCGTACCCGGAAAACTTCTGTAGGTGCGTTCTACGTACATTGGCCATCCTCGAGCCGATTGCCCCGTGATTGTGTCGATCATTAAAAGGAATGTGGTGCGCTCCACATCTCGTGTGAGCGATGCTCTGTCAGTACGCGACGAGCGTAAGCAGAACTCGGCTGTTTCCTCAATTTAAACACGTTCCGTTTGTGTTTTCATAACTGCGGTTTTATTCTGTTCATAACTGAAGTATGAAAAAAAAAAGGAAATTGTCAATCCAGCAGCAATCAATCGTGGTCATTTGCTGGAAACATTGTTTTCTTTTTAATATTTATATAATGGGTGCATTCCGACTCCAGAATTGAATATAGTCTACGGCGACAGTGAAGAGAGCTTCGCGCACGAGGTATGGAGTGCATCTGGAAGACGTCTCTGTGATTCTACGCCATCTCGCGTCGACAAGAAAAAGCTTAAAAAGGCCAATAATGACGCTATTTTTCTTTTTTAGTACAACGTTGTGAGAAAACACGACGTCGATAACGCAAAGGGCCCATCAATTTCTAAGAGTAAATATAAATAAATATTTTGGCGACCAACATGATCACCAGTGGGCGAATGACACCAACCTCATTATCAAGCCAACAATCTTTACGGCCCGCTGAGATACTCGCCATTAAGGAAGAGCAAGCCATACACTCAGGGGTAAAAAGGGGCAGATTTGGCTCTGGGTTTACGCTTCAGTTGCTCGCCAAGTATTCATCATACAAGCTTCCCCTCCTCGTCAAATTCTGCATTTTACGGATGACTGCGCATTGCAATACAATGTAGGCGCGCGACTGGACCCTAATGAACGCTTTGAAAAACTGTCTTCAGAGGACTATCACCCGCAGCCGAGATATAAAACTACACGAGTAATATGTACGGTGGTACGGTGTCCTTTCCTTCATTGCAGTTTTACTTTATTTCATTCGTTAGTTTTCTTTCCTCTAAAATATAATATGAAGCTATAAAGGAGCTCGCTAGGAATAAGAAGGTGACAATCAAAGTGAGTGATAGCTTTACATTTACTGTGCTGAGTTTCCCGAGCTGCATTTGTCTGGAGAGGATCTGGTCTGACGCTCAACTTTCTTCCCTCTCCTTCTCCGACCTGTGTTACAATTCTGCACGCGCGAAACAGTTTCGCCACCTCCTTCTTTCTTTCTCCTCTGCGCGCGTGCTTCCTTTCTGACTCCTTACTCTCTTCCTCTTCCTCGTGCTTACTCCTCGCGCTCACATCGCCTACCGTGTTCTATCACCGCCCCTCTTATGAGGGACGGTGATAGCGTAGACGGTGATAGCTCATGAGCGTAGCTATTGAAAGCTATCGCTTCGAAAAAAAAAAAAAAAGGTCTTAATTTCGCCTCGTCTTCGCTTCACTTCGTTCTTGATACTCAAGCTCAGCCCGTCGATGAACTGCACTGTTATCACTCACGGGCAAGGTGGTAAAGAAGGCCCGAAGTGACGTTCGGAAGGACGGCGAGTGCGTCCTTAAACAACGGGTACTCGGTATTTCGCTGCACGTTCGTGTCGATGCCGTACGCTGCCTTGCCAATCACGTCAAAGGTGAAGCGCTCGCAGAGGCTGTTGATGTCCACGTCAACGCCGCGCTCCGCGTGCTCACCCAGGACATCGATGAACTGCTGTTGGGCGTGCAGCAGAGACGGCATCACCTGTGGCATGAATAAGCAAAGACTTGCAGTTCTTTAGGCAACTCGGCACATTTCAAGGACACTGCCTAAACTTATTTTTTTAAATAACTGGAATGTAGACTTTATTCTTCTTTTTCAAATATGTGAGTGCGTATGTGCGCGTCTGTGCATATACGTGCGCATGAACGCACAGATTCATATATGGATGTATCGCTATGATAACTTATGGGCACGCATGATGTAATTTTTATCTTTTATTTATTTATTTATTTATTCATACTGCAGCCCGTTAGGGCTATGGCAGGAGTGGGTGTACATGCGACTAAGGCTAATTATGATATGCAGAAACAGCAACACAGAAATAGAAAATTGTAAAGGAATTATACATCAGCAATAGGATAACATATATTTGATGTATCGTTATGTTTTTTTTTTTTTTTTTTTTTTTGCGCCGTAAATGCCACTCACTGCAGGGGCGGAGCCAGTGTCCACGCAGCGGCATTTTTAAGTAGAAGTGTTATTGAAATCAAAAAGGTAAGTTTTTTATTAGTTACCTACGGGGACGCAAGGTCTCTGACGTAACCTTGGCTACCAGAGACGTCTTCTCAGACGACCACTTTGCGCAATACCATCGCTTTGACGTGGATTGCTCAAGCGCTCAAACAACTCACCCAGTTTCGCTCAATCAGACAGTAAGCGCGCAATGAAAGCGATATCGCCGAAAGCGCTCGCCCGAGAATACGTCCCCATCTTCATAGATACCTTGCTTTGCGCATGTGTACAAAAACATTGCATGACCGCCATATTTGGAACCTTCCTTCACATTTACATGCAAACACATGCCTCAACCTTTAGCTACCGAATTCCATATTTAGAAAATGCCCTATTTTTTTATAAACTGAGGTGCACACGATCATCTACACGTAACATCAATAAAAGTGATTATATACAAGAGGGGATGTGACGGAGTCGCGTTTATTGCTGACGCGATTTATTAACTCAAATACTCGTCAGTAATAAGTGCAGAAACCTTCAATTCAATATGGAGTACTTGATTAGAACATCATTTATGTATAATGCAGAAATTTAACAGCGTGCGGCATATCAAAACTTCTACACATTACGACTACGTATTAAGAGTTTTATAGTAAGGCCTTAGCGGCGTCACATAATTGCCTGTTCATGACAGACTGTCTAATTTTGCTACTATCCTTTCACGTGCAAGCGTAAATGGCCCGCCACTGAAATTGCCGAAGCTTCAAACAGCGAAGGAAGCATACGCCAAGAGGAGAACGGCAAGTGGAGGTGAAGAAGAGAATCGCGCGCCGGGGTCAGCACGAAGGAGCGCGCAGGGGCTTTAGTGCGTGTGGCAAAGCAACGCCACCTAGAGGAAAGTCTAGGTGGCTTTGAGCGAAGCGGGGAAGGAGAAAAGAGGCGAAACATCGTGGAGGAGGAGGGTAGGCAGAGTCACGCTGGGTTGGCCTCCGGTTGTGTGTGCAGTATGGACTTAGCGGGTTTGTCTCGTGATAAAATCGTCTCCGCGCGCCCTATGCTGTGTGTGCAAGTGAAAGCATGCGACGGTGAGCCGGCGATGGCGGCTCAATATTGCTCGCGCAAGGGAGGAAAGCGGGGAAGAAGCGCGCCGTCTCGGGCGGCTGCTGCGTGTAGCGTGACCGCGCGAGCTAACTTGAAGGCGATCTGCGATACGGACACAGTGTAGGCGTCTAGGTGCACCGAGGGCCGATAGCTTTGTGAGCGCTGTGGCCCTCATATGCTTGTGCATCGCCCGTGTTCACGAAGTGAAATGTTACTGGCACTTTTTTAACCCTAAACTGTAAACGTGACGTCATTACAAGCTTCTCATCAGCGTTCGTGCGCTGCTTTCACTTACCGCTCTGAGCTTGGAGGAGGTGAAGAACTGCGACATGCAGTTTCGAGAGCTCTTCCACACTGCACCCTTCGAGAGGATGATGTACCTAGCGAAGAGTGGATCCTGCTCGATGATGTTAAACATGTGCTGTGGAAGAAAAATAAGAGTTTAAAACAAAGTTCTGGAAAACCTTCATATGACATGTAGCTGCCAGAGCTGTTAGAAGAAAAACCAGCATTGAATGCAGTTTTGTTAGCAGCGTTTGCCACAGTAGCCGACATACTGACGCGCACAATATCCATGACGAATGGCGCGCAAAATAATTGTAACACGTTGCGTTCCGTTAAATCACAGCCCACGCTGTTTACATTAGCGCCGTCTACTTCGCAGATCTTAGAAGCGTCTGGTGGGGCTCGGCAAATTACGGTGCTTTCCGAAGGAGCAATGGAGAGCATTATTCGCTCAATGTATCTTGATGACCTCAAGTGGTCACTTGAGCCTAGATGACGTCAAGCGGTGTTCTTTTTTTTTTGACGACGAGGATGGCGGTAAAGCTGCTACCATAATGTATTTTCAGTCGAGTTACCCTAGTGCTTACATTCACGTGTCGAAATCAAATTATTGAATATTATTTTCTGAAGAAGGAAAGATGGAACACTGCACCGTGCATTCGTTAAAAAAACAGTTATGGGGTTATTTCTTTGAAACTGGTTCCATCCAATCACGTAATTTCAGTCGCCTTTGAACAGTTCTATATAAACCGGAACTTCAAGTGTAACACTTGAATCAACTTCAAACTCTCAGTAAATGTTCACGTACTTTAGAGAAACCGGAGCGTCGGCACGAAGATTGCACTGCGCAAAATCAACAAGCATACACGGTAAATGTTTTTCTACCCTACCTGTGCCAAAGAGGACGTCTTTCATGTTGAGACCCTTAACACCAATATACTCTTATGAAATCGTATAGTAAGGCTGCGTGTGAGAAAGAAAAACAATGAAAAGATAAACATAGACAAGCGCGCCGAATGCGTGTCGATGAAATCTGCACCTTTTGTTGCACTTTAAGCACCCCGCATGCACATTGTATGTGTGCACCATATGCACCCCGTATCCAGAGAATTCTGAGCACATCGTATAGACATGGTGTTCATACACCGAGTAGAATGTTCATTTACGTCGAAATCTGCCTTTGTAACGTTAAGGAGGCTAACGAAAGGTTGAGATCGCAAAGAAAATTTCTCCTACAATGCAAGATGCCATCTGTTGCAAGCTTTTTTTCGAAGTGAACATATTTCATGCAGAAAAAAAAAACCTACGTTTAAAAATAACTATTCAATTACAAACGACATGCAGGTTAGCACATATTTTTGCACGTCAGTATATTTATTACAATGCATGGCTGTCTTCTCATAATTTTTTTTCAAAAGCCAAACTAAACTTTGGGGGCAGCTTAACTGTTCTGAAATAACAACGAAACACGAATCACAATTTTATGGGCCCACTTCGCGTTTCTGATGCCTTGCGACCAGCTCTAGCATTACAAAAAGTTTTGCAAGGCTTGCACAACGTAGATAGAGGTTGAGAGCAAGAAGCAGAATGGCAGGCAAGTGAACCATACGAGAGTCCGGTCTGCTACGCTACACTGGCGTTAAGGGAAAGCGGGAATAGAAAGAGGAAGTGAGGAAGAAAGTGAGCCCTTAGTGCCCATGGGATGGTGCACAGGGACACTAAAAATGGTCTCTCAAACCGGTGCGCTTCAATTAGTGTACTAGGGCACAAATCGCTTTTCGTGCCAGTGACGAGTGCGGCCACGGTCCAAGTACCTTTGACTGGAGAACGGGCTCGAGTCCAGTCGGTTTAAAGTTGTACGGAGAGAGAGAGAGAGAGAGGCGTTGAACGTTGTAGCGAGGACAGATACAGAATAGCTGCTCGATGGTTTCCTCGCGCCTACAGGAGGCGATCATCGGGCTCTCGGCTACTCCCATACGGTAGGAGTAAGCGTTTGTAAACGCCACTTTTCGGAACAAGCGACAAAGCAAGGTTGCTTGGTGGCGGGAATGGTTAAATGACAATTGTAGGCGTAGCAAGGGGCCAAGCTTATGCGGTCGGCAATGGAAGGCACTCGAACTCCAGAAAGTTTGTATCATTTGTGCACGAGAAGACGAAGTTCCCTGGCTGCGCCCTGCCGCGCTAACGCTATTGGACGCGTCTGGGTGTTTTCATTGGCAGACCGGGCAGCCCTGTCAGCAAAGTCGTTGCCGGCGATGCCACAGTGAGTAGAATCTACCGCAAGAACATGCGGTACCTTGTTTGCAGGCACAGAAATGGTTCATACTTTTTTTTACTCTAAGGCAACTCGTCAAATTATCTAGTCGGCCTTTCATCACAGAACATACGAACAGAAGATATGCCACATTAGAGAATTACGCCACCATGCTTTGGGCAGCATAGAAGTTGCAAGAAAATATTACGCAAGAATAGGTATAGATCCCATATCAGAAGAGCAGTAGGATGTCTGCTGTGTGTCGCAGTGGATGATGACTGGCTTAAACATGATATTCCTGGTTTTGAATCTCCACCTTAGTGAATTTCTTCGACAACTAATCTACGCGCATTTATTCGTCATTTAATTCGGTACAAGTAGTAATCACCAATAAAACAGCGGCTAGCACGACAAGATTTTGAAACATTTGTTCATTTTATTTCGCTCCTCAAAAAACGCAACGACACTTTTTCTCGGTGCTGGCATCATCATTATCATCATCATCAGCCTGGTTACGCCCACTGCAGGGCAAATGCCTCTCCCATACTTCTCCAACTACCACGGTCATGTACTTATTGTGGCCATGTTGTGCCTGTAAACTTTTAATCTCATCCGCCCACCTAACTTTCTGCCGCCCCCTGCTACGCTTCCCTTCCCTTGGAATCCAGTCCGTAACCCTTAATGACCATCGGTTATCTTCCCTCCTCATTACATGTCCTGCCCATGCCCATTTCAGTTTCTTGATTTCAACTAAGATGTCTTTACCTCGCGTTTGTAACCTCATCCAATCTGCTCTCTTCTTATTCCTTAACGTTACACCCTCCATTCTTCTTTCCATGGCTCGTTGCGTCGTCCTCAATTTAAGTAGAACCCTTTTCGTAAGCCTCCAGGTTTCTGCCCCCTACGTGAGTACTGGTAAGACACAGCTGTTATACACTTTTCTCTTGAGGGATAATGGCAACCTGCTGTTCATGATCTGAGAATGCCTGCCAAAGGAACCCCAGCCCACTCTTATTCTTCTGATTATTTCAGTCGCATGATCCGGATCCGCGGTCACTGCCTGCCATAAGTAGATGTATTCCCTTACCACTTCCAGTGCCTCGCTACCTATCGTAAACTGCTGTTCTCTTCCGAGACTGTTAAACATTACTTTAGCTTCCTGCAGGTTAATTTTTAGACCCACCCTTCTGTTTTGCTTCTCCAGATTAGTGAGCATGCATTGCAATTGGTCCCCTGAGTTACTGAGCAAGACAATATCATCAGCGAATCGCAAGTTACTAAGGTATTCTCCATTAACTCTTATCCCAAATTCTTCTCAATCCAGGTCTCTGAATACCTACTGTAAACACGCTGTGAATAGCATTGGAGAGATCGTATCTCCCTGCCTGACGCCTTTCTTTATTGGGATTTTGTTGCTTTATTTATGGAGAAGTACGGTGGCTGTAGAGCCGCTATAGGCATATTTGAGTATTTTTACATACCGCTCGTCTACACCCTGATTCCGTAATTCCTGCATAACTGCTGAGGTTTCGACTGAATCAAACGCTTTCTCGTAATCACTGAAAGCTATATATAAGGGTTGGTTATATTTCGGACATTTCTCCATCCCCTGATTGATAGTGTGAATATGGTCTATTGTTGCGTAGCCTTTACGGAATCCTGCCTGGTCCTTTGGCTGACAGAAGTCTAAGGGGTTCCTGATTCTATTTGCGACTACCCCAGTAAACACTTTGTAGGCAACGGACAGTAAGCTGATCGGTCTATAACTTTTCAAGTCTTTGGCGTCTCCTTTCTTATGGATTAGGGTTATGTTAGCGTTCTTCCAAGATTCCGGTACGCTCGAAGTCATGAGGCATTGCGTATACAGGGTGGTCAGTTTTTCTAGAACAATCTGCCCACCGTCCTTCAACAAATCTGCTGTTACCTGATCTTCCCCAACTGCCTTCCCCCTTTGCATAGCTCGCAAGGCTTCCTTTACTTCTTCCGGCGTTACCTGTGGGATTTCGAATTCCTCTAGACTATTCTCTCTTCCATTATCGTCGTGGGTGCCACTGGTACTGTATAGATCTCTATAGAACTCCTCAGCCACTTGAACTATCTCATCCATATTAGTAATGATATTGCCGGCTTTGTCTCTTATCGCATACATCTAATTCTTGCCTATTCCTACCTTCTTCTTCACTGCTTTTAGGCTTCCTCCGTTCCTGAGAGCATGTTCAATTCTATCCAAATTATACTTCCTTAAGTCAGCTGTCTTACGCTTGTTGATTAACTAAGTTTGCCAGTTCTAGTCTATTGTGTGTTGGCATGTCACCATAAAGGTGCTTGCAGTTGGACAAACCAAAATCATTCTTAAGGGAGTGGAATTTTTTCTGCGTAGAGTATTGAATATTAGCTCATCTTCAGCATTCACCCAGTTTAGTTTTTGCTTTTCGGAGACAGTTGCTTAAAGAACCTTTTGTTCTCGCGAACGTAATTTCAGATTTTTATATGGCGTTTGTGATCATAACAATCTTACTGGAGTTTATGTATGTTTTGCTTACATTAGGATCATATTGTGTTTTAATGAATACACAAAGGTTTTTGTCATGTATGCCAGAAATGTAGCCACGGCACGACTTATGAAATTTGGCTTTTTGTTTATTTTAGCTGATTGAACCATGTATAAAAACAAAAGAGAGAAATTGTCGAATGTGTCACCATTTGTGAACTTCAAAAGTTTTGCTGCGTGCAAATTGGCTAATACCAAGTATATGGCTGAATGTTTTTTACGGTTACATTGTGGCGTTTTTTTGTATGTTGAAGGCAGAAATAAGCACAGTTGTTTCGTCCGCATCTCCATCTTGAGTTTGGGTGCTTAGGTAGCAATACCACAGTGGGCGTCTGCCGAGACCATGTCTCTATCCAGCATACATTTAGGTTGAAAAACTTCAATGTGGTTCTAGCTAATGCATCCTCTGAAGAGGTTCCCTTTTTACCTCTCTGTCAGCCATTAGCTGAGGCCGCAGACGCTGACCACCATATCAAAAACAAAAAAAAAAAAAGACACCCAAGTACCCCATACTCATATATACAGTGCCACCATCTCCTAATTCCATATAGAACCAGCATGTTGCCATATGAAACACTTTAAAATTTTTACTCTTTGGGGCTTGTCCCACTTGAATAATCGTCATACGCCTTGCTTGCGTCGCTTTTGTTTAAAACTCTGCGCTGACTACTTTCTTGTCTAGAATGCTATGCCACGCTGATAACGAGCATGCCGTTCGTGACCTGGAAATGCCGGGCGCACAGCGATAAAGAAATGAAATGTGGGCAAGATAGATGAGGATTATTCTGGTGGGACAAGATAAGCCCCAAAGAGTGCAAACATTTTAGGATTTTACGACACATGCCGCACGTGGAACACGCACCAATATACTGTTTTTCACGTGCGATCCCGTCTGTTTATTTAATCACTTGGGAGAAGTTCTGCATGACAGAGATCTGGGAACATAAGTGTATTTATATGGAATCCATATTAGGTAATATGGGTTTACTGCGTACAAGGCATAATGAATGTTTGATAGGGAACGATTGAAAGATACATTCTGCTGAGTGCCAGAATTGCACTTCCCGTTTTCCCACTATTGCATTTCGCATATTCTGAGCCTCCCTTTAGCAAATATAAGTAAGAGGGAGTAGCTTATGAGTATTTCGAAAAAACTAAGCCAGTTTGAGAAGAAGCACAAGGACTTGCGCTACTGGAGAGACGCTCGCAGTTCCAGACGGGGCAGCACTTTCTGTAATCACTCGGATTACATAAAACACCCAATTTGGACCAAAATGAGACGTTCCCACAGAGTTCAGAAAGCGCATACATGTCGCACCATTACTTAAGAATACCCACCCTTTGCAAAACCAAGAGAGCAGGCAAGACAAAGCGAAATCGTTACAGAAACGCTTTGCAAACTCTAAGGACGTGGTCTATGTACACGAGGCTGAGTAACGCGATCGAGACGCCGTGACAGCGGCTGTACTAGCTCAACAAAATAAAACCATCGCTACTAGCTCATGTCCTTGCAACCTCGTTGGACCTCGGGGAGGAAATCGCAATCGCCTTGGCGTACGCCTCCTCCATAGCCAAAATAATAGTCAGCGACTCAAAGACAGACATAGGAAATTTCGCCAGGAGGCGCATTTCGCCCGATTCCCTCGAATTTCTGGCCAGGGCACCTGAAACCCGGCGCAAATGAACGCTACTCGTTTGGGCACCGGCGCGCTCCGGTCTTCCGGGAAATGGAAGTTGCTATCAGTGCGGCTCGAGAACTGGCCATCCGCGGCCGCAGGACATCATCCTGCGATGAACAGTTCAAATCCCTCCGCCATTCGGGCAGGGACCGGATGGTATCCCACAAGAAAATCCTCCAGTGTTACCGCCAGGCCAGCGGGCTTTGCCCTACCGCTCACAAAAGAAAAGGCAATCAGTAACCTGGCGCCTCTTACAGACCAGCACTTTTCCGAACCGAGTGACGTACAGTCGCCTGCATCCCGGGCTATATACAGCAGACTGTGAATTATGTGCAGGTAGAGGCCATCTCCACCACATGATGTGGGCGTGCCCCTTAATAAGGACCAAAAAACGCACCCTCTCATTACCTCCCCTTCCCATCACCACGCTAGATCAGTGGGAAACTGCACTGCTCAGCTCAGACTCGGGTCTCCAACTGCCCGCCGTCCAGATGGCCGAAGGCGCCGACAAAGCGCAAGGCCTGGGCTTCGCCTAAGGAAGAAGAGGACGGGACTTCCACTTCCCTCCTCCCTCAACCCCATCTCGCACAGAGAGAGAGAGAGAGAGAGAGAGAGGGCTCTTTATTAGAAAAACAGAGAATTTTGCCGGCGCGTATATAACCGCTGGCATGCTACTCTGTATAGGGATGGGGAATGGGATGAAAAGATTCCAGAAAAGAGTGGGAGAAAAAAACGATAAAAGTAAATATGAAATGTCCGAGTGGACCTGATACTAATATTTACAGGTGACATTGCGGGTAAATTTAGGCTTTTGTATAGGAAGGATGCAATTTTTAAAGCTTTCCTATTTGACCAATTTCTGTCAGGTATTTGAACAATAAATCCAAAACCCGTCGCTGTTTCGAAGGGCCGGGCATTGGACCTAAGATGCTCGGTAACGTTAACGGTTCGTGGCAAATCATGTCCATTTGGTGCTCTAAAAATTGTCTCTCGTCGCGGTACGCGGGGCATTCTAGCAATATGTGCTCAATTGTCTCTAAGTTGCGACAGTTATCACAGTATGGGTTAGTGGTTAATCCTATGCGGTACAGATAATTGTTCGTGTATGCCACGTTCAGTCGAAGACGATGGTACAATGTCTCTAAGTGTCGAGGAAGTGGTCGTGGAATTTTTGGTCTCATATCTGGGTCAATGTAACGTAGGAAGTTATCTTGGTGAAGCGGCAGATTCAAGATGCGGTCTTTTTCTTGATAGGCATATTTTTTTGCCATGTTTGAAGCGTCGGCTTTTGTAAAATATGTTCTTTTGAACTTGCGGTATTGGAGTCCATTTTTGGCAGCTTCGTCCGCTCTTTCATTTCCCGTAATGCCGGCATGGCCAGGTATCCACTGAAACTTTATGCAATGCCCAGCAATCTTAGCCCTGTAGTGAAGATAAGCAATGTCAAATGCTGATGGTTGATTATTGCAACGCTTGTGCCTGTTCCACATACTTTGTAGGGCTGCTTTTGAGTCTGTGAAAATCACCCATGTCTTTGGCGGTTGCTGTCGAAGTAAATACACAAGGGCCTCCTTAATGCCATATAGCTCCGCTGAAGTAGATGATGTCGCTCGCTCAAGACGAAACGAGAATCGTTGTCCTGTAGAGGGAACAAAAAGTCCGCATGATGAACGATGTGGAGTTGTAGAGCCATCTGTGAAAATGTGCGTTGCGGCTGCGTATTCTTTGTGCACATATGCTAAAGCTATCTGATAAGTTGCTGCTTGAGGCATTTTCTTTTTCGCACTGATTCCAGGTATATATGGCACGATTTCCAGTGGGGACAGTGTCCATGGTGAAATGTTTCGCGGCATAATTTGTGACGCCTGAGCAGGAATCGAAATAGATATGCTTCCGACGGCCTGCCCAAAGCTAGATGTAGCACGGGTTCTGGAAATATCCTTTAAAAAGTGAGTCTTCGTATGAATGACGTGGCGGAGGTGTATCCGAAGTGTCTCCTGCGAACATAGCACTTCCAGAGGCAGGCATCCAGCTTCTGCTACAGTCCCTGAGCGGGACGACCCCTTCGGAAGGCCAAGACATACGCGAAGGCAGTTGTTTCGTGCTGCCTCTAGTTTTCTCTTGCTTGTGGGAGATATTTTGTGCAGGATCGGGAGGTAATATCGTAGTGTTCCGTTGACGTAGGCCTTATGGAGGAGCACCATTGATCTACAGTTGCTGCCCCACCGTGAACCGGCTAAAAATCGGAATACATGCGACGCCGAGGAAATCTTCTCACTCAGTTTTTTCACTTGGGGCGACCATGTGAGGTTCCTATCGATCGTCACTCCAAGAAACCTTTGCGTCTTGACGTATGGAAGGGCACGACCACCCAACACTAGTGGGTATATTTCCATACACCTCCGCGTGAAAGCCATGGCAACGCTTTTGTCGGGGGACAATTTCAGACCCCTTGGATTTAGGTAGGCCGATATATTTGCTAGCGCTCTCTGGAGGCGTTGTTGGGTTGTACTGCGGGAACGTGCCGCACTCCAAATGCAGATGTCGTCCGCATACAGTGTGATTTTGACGCCAGGGGGCAGGTTTCTTTTCAGATGGATGAGGACTAAATTAAATAATACCGGGCTTAACACAGCTCCTTGTGGCACTCCCTTCTCGACGGCATAAAGCGCCGTGGGGCCATCCGGGGTACACATGAAAAGTTGGCGTCCTTGAAGATAGTCTTCAATCCATGCGTAGAGCCGTCCTCCAAGACCAAGGGTTTCCAAAGCGTCAAGTATTGCTTTATGATAGACCGAATCATATGCTGCCTTAATGTCTAAGAATAATGCAGTAGGTATGTTGCCAGAGACCAATTCCTCTTCAATTGATGAGACCAAGGCAATGACATTATCAATTGCGGATCTATTTTGCCGGAAGCCATTCATTTCCTCCGGGTAAACTTTTGCAGTTTCCAGGAACCAATTTAGTCGTTTGTAGATCATTTTTTCGAATAGCTTCCCTACGCAGCTAAGCAGAGATATGGGTCTGAAGGAGGCGTAATTTGTTGGCTGCTTCGCTGGTTTCAATATAGGAATGACTTTCGCAAGCTTCCATTCCGTAGGAACCTCCCCAGTTATCCATGAGGTGTAGTACTCCAGAAGGCGTAGGCGAGATGTGTGGCATAGATTTGCGAGCGCTTCATAACTCACACCGTCATGGCCAGGTGATGATCGCTTGTTTACGTCGCCGATTGCTGCCGTGAGTTCTTCGATGGTGAATGGTAATTCTAAGTCAGGAAGGGTAGCTCGAGGTGGACTAGGCTGACGACTTGCAATTTGCCGCAAAGGTTGTGCCCCGTTGGAAAGGAGCCTGCAGTACTGCTCTGCCACCTCTTTCAGGGATGCGCGCTCATGTAATGAGAGGGCGATAAAAGGATAAAGCTGTTGCGGCTCCTTGGAATGCCTCTGACCACTCGCCAGATTTTGCTCAGCGGTTGTCGTATGTCCAGTGTCCCACAAAAGTTCCTCCACCTTTTTCGGTCCAGTTTGGTGAGGTAACGTCGTATATGTCTTTGTGCCCGTCGACAAGTTCTGAGGTCTTCGATATTCTTAGTACGTAGAGCCTTCCTTTCGGCACGCCTTCGAATGGCGCATAACCTTTCAAATTCCTCGTCGTTTGTTGGTACATTACAATGCTTAGTGGCAGAGCGGGTACTTTGTTTGAGGCAATGAGCTATTGTCGGTATTATTTCTGTATTCGTAGTCGAGGCTGTGATTCCTTTGTCTACGGCTGCTGTGTAAGCTTCCCAGTCTACCGACTTCAGTTTCACTTTTCTGGGCGACGTCCGAAAATGAAGGGCAGAGATTAGGATCGGGTAGTGATCACTACCTCGAGTCTCGAAATCTGTACACCATGCGAACATTGGGGCCACTTGACTTGATACGAATGTGACGTCAATGCAGCTAACAGTCGTCGGATTTTTCAGGTATGTTATGCTGCCCTCGTTCAAGGGCTCTATATTGTATTTTGCTAAAAGCTTCGCCAGCTTGGCACCCCGAGCACATGTATGTGAACTGCCCCAGATCTCGTTATGTGCGTTGAAATCGCCACAAATAATATGTGGAGATTGAGTGTTTGTCAACAAGTTTTCCAATCTTGTCACGTCGAAAGGTGATCCTGGTTCCAAGTAGACGCCGATCAGGGTAAACACTTTGGATGCAATCACTGTGGTTGCGCAAATATATTCGTTCTTGTCATGTGGTGCTACGTCAATCGCAGAGGCAGGTATGTCGTTGCGAAATCCAACGAGCAGTCGGCTAATTCCATTTTGTCGCCTTGAATGATGAAAATAATACCCCTTTATCCTAAAGTGCTCGTCGACGCGAGGCTCGGAAATGACTAAAAAAGGGAATCGGTACATTCGCGTAAGTTGCTTAAAGTCTGCTAACTTCGAGCGCAAGCCGCGAGCGTTCCACTGGAATATAGTACATGTGCGGAAGTGTTTGTTGGTGGACACCGCTTGTGAGACGATTGTCGGCGAAGCCATCGTTGCTACTGCGAAGAATCACGGCTTTGCGCCGTGAAAGAAGACGACACTAGCGGTTCCAAAGCCAGGACGGCCTCTACTTCAGGGATGCTCTTAAACGATGGGCTGGCACGGAGAATAGCCTTGATTGCGGCGAACATCATGGGAATCAGTATACTCGATATCTCATTTGCAGTGATACCATCTAACAACTTTTCTTGGTTCTTCCTGTTCTTCTGCTGCGACCTTGAGGACAACTGTTGCTGTCGTGGGCTTGAGGTTATATCACTTGAGTGCTTTGATGGATTCGTTGCAGTTGAAGGCCTTTGCTGGTTTTCCTTCACGGCTGAGGCGTAGGACTTTTTCAAAGCCGTGTCGCTGCGCTGCACCGTGTCGTGTTGCTTTTGGTTTGTAGACGTATACATCACATCCGGATTCGGTGGTGGTTCTCGTCGTTTCCGCACTTTTCCTTGGATTTGCTCCATCGTCCGTGCAAGAGTGGCTGATTTCTTTTTAGGACACCCTCCGTATGACGCAGCATGCTCAGCTCCACAGTTTGCACACCGAGGCTGGGAACGTGACGTACATTCCTTATGCGTATGTGGACCAGCGCATATCTTGCAGGGGATGGGGCCTTTACAATATTTCGCTATATGTCCATGTCTTTGACATCTGAAACATTGAGTAGCAGACCGTCATTGAGTAGCAGATGTATTCCGTCACGGGATAACTGCAGAATCCAAGCGACACTCGGTTTGGTAAAGGGGCGTCCTTAGAGAATTCCAGGATGACCGAGCGTCTTCGGGTCTCCGTTACTACGCCATCTTCGTTAGGGACGTAGAAAACTTGCCTTTTAGCAGATATGACTCCTTGTTCGCTCAAGTACTCCTTGAGGTCGTCATCTGAGTACTCAACAGGAACGTCCTGTATCCTCCCGTACGTGGCAGAGTAGGAGTATGGAACTCGAGCTTCTACAGGAATACCCGATAGATCTGTCACTGTGAGGAGGCGATTGGCTGCAGGAAGTGTAGACACTGTCACCATGAGGCTGCCATCCTTGTTGAGACGGTGGCTGAGTATCTTTTCTTGGGCTGTTGTCACGACCGCAGAAGCCAGAAGATTTGGGTTTACTTTCCATAAGCTGCTGTCAGGCTGAGTTGGCTTGAATATAACAGGAACACCTGCGGCTCTTTTCTTTTTGTAAGAGACAACAGTGAAGGCTGTCTGGTCCATCTCTTCGTTGTCTCCTGCAGATTCCTTTGTGTCGATGTCATCTTCACGTAGCCTTTTCTTTGCTTGCTCATCTTCTCTGTGGTCTAAAGAAGCAACATGCTGACCTGATTGCTGATTGCTTGCGACGGATGCCATCAGAGCATCACGAAGGGCGGCCGACGGCGGAGGCTCGCCGCGCTGCTTCGGTCCGGTGCGCTTCGGGAGCCGCTTGCTGTGTTTCTCTCGCAGGACGGTGACCCCCAGACCGGCGTTCGGTGAAAGAGAGGCACAAAGAGTAAAAAGGCGCTCTACACTTGCTAAAAAAGACTTAAAATAACAGACGGGCGTTCGGAAGCGAGCCTATCGCTCGTCGTCTTCGTCGGCTGTCCATCTCGCACAAAATGAAGTTTACTACTACTGCTACTAGGTAAAAAATGAAGTTTACTACTACTGCTACTAGGTAAACTTCTCTGCTGATGCATCCTGTGATATAAGAATGATGACTCCTCATTAGACAAGGTGTCGTTCCGTTAGCATACTTTGTACTTACGCCACGCCCTGAAAACTTGCTTGACTCCTTGATGAATATTTCATTTATCATGTCCAGATCCTTGACCACCATGAATGGCGTATCTCCTATAAAGAATCTAACGAAAACATTTAGGAAGAATGGTAAGCAAATATAGAAAGCAACTAAGCCACTCATGCAATATGTACGGGATGCAAATTTAGGCATGGTATTCAAGAAAGCGCTAGCTTGAAGCCACGAGGCTCGTTACACGGTTTTGAAATGAAGCGAAGGCCGCCTCTTCCCTATATATTTACCAGTAGCAACAGACGCCAATGCTCCCTTGCCCCATACTACTTTTATTCATCTTAGCATTAGTCGAAATACGAATATAAATAATACAAAAGTCCCTTTTATTTGTATAAGCAATTCTTACCTGGAACTTCCACTTTTGTTAGATATTGTTAGAAATTAGGCATGATGCTCGCTGTACTTTCCTTCCCCGCCATGCTGGGCGAATTCTTCTGTGTTCTCTTGTGTACCGTTATTAAGTTGCGGTTTGCAGGACCCAAAGGTGAAATTTGTTCTCGTGTTCCATACAACGGCGCTTGTAGTAGGCCAAAGAATGCCGTGGCACTTTCACCAACATGAATCACTCTAAATAAATTACTTCATTCGTTTTATGCTTTTTGTCTAACAATACTTTAGTTTAAGTCAAATTATGGATGTATAGTCCCGCATCTGTCAATGGGTAATTAGGTATGCCATAATGCAGAGCAGCAAACTACTTTGACCGCATGCGCTTGTTTAACGTCTACACAAAGCCCTGTACACGCACGTTTTTGCATTCAGCCTCATTGACACGCGGCCGCTGCGGCCGAGGCTCACACCTATCACTTCGTACTCGGCGGCAGAACGCCGCAGGCACTGTGTCAATACGGCGAGCCTCCACGTGGAATTCGCCAGTTGTCCCGGGTGGTTTGTTCTAATGCCATTAGGATTTTTCGCCTAGTTCCACCATTCGGAATCCATCCATCCATCCATCCATCCATCCATCCATCCATCCATCCATCCATCCATCCATCCATCCATCCATCCTTCCATCCTTCCATCCATCCATCCATCCGTCCATCCATCCATCCATCCATCCATCCATCCATCCTCTTTACGTCGACCCAGTGTCCAAAGTTGTATAATAGCATCGCCCACTAGGTATGTGTTTGTAGTCATGATGCCGTCGTAGTCATTCTGTCTTAAGTTTAAGCGTTTCGCGAAAGCGTTGTGGGAGAAGACGAAGAGCAAGTTAACTGTCCTTCAAAATGTTTGCGCGTTAAATCCTACATTTACCATTAAAAGTTCTTCTGTTTAGGAAAATTATTAATCTATCTGTTTTGATTTCTCAATTGCACATGTGGTTTCTTGCAATATTCCGTAAAAGTTCAGGTGCCTGATTCTTTGCCATTCCGCCAGAGTGGGTATGAGCCATATTATGGGGTCATTATCGCCATCATCGAAGCATGGAGAAGTGGAAATGAACAGAGAGAGGTGACACAAGACCGCACACAGAAAAATTAAGGCGAAACTCATTTAATGATGACTGTCGGCAGTAATACGATTAGCATTCAAGCAGTGTAGCGACAGGTCGTAATCATGAAGTCACTTTTTTATCATCTGTTGCGGTGATTGTGAGGCTTCCGCAGCGTCAGCTACATGCAAGATACCTAGGTATTATCCTACTTTGCTATGGCACTAACTTGCCAAGGTCAGCAGTGACCATGGCGGCATGACGACTATTGAATAACGCCCACGCAGGGGCTACGACAAAATAACAAAGAATAAATGACATTTACGGAACAACAAAAGTGGTTTGGACAAACTGCATGACCAAAATGGGATGATGATTCTTAATTAATTAAAATGGTGTGCAGACAACAGCTGACGACGACGCGAGGACAATCGGTTGAGTACAAGTGCACGACGATGATTGAATGACGAAATTCGGATCACAAACTGAACTACAACGATGATGTGATAATTCCGCATTATCACGATTTAATGGCAGCACGATTACGGTGGAATGATGAAGGGATGACCTCAATTGATCGACGAGGGTGGTATGACGAAGAAGACATGACGAAAATAGGATTACGTTACTAAAGTGATGATGATAACTGCACTGCGTGAGGACGACGGCATGAAGCAATGGTATGACGACAACCCTGTAACAATTATGGCGAGTCGGATGACGAAGTTAGAACGTCGGCAATGGAACTAACGTGATGGTATTATGACAACGGTATGAGAACAAAAGAACAAAACGGCTGTAAGACTATGACGCTATGCTGGCGATGATATATCTCTGTGTGAGAACGATGGGACGACGACGTGTGCATTACGACGACTGTATCACAAAAGCCTGTAAGACAACAATAGTATGATGACGGCATGACGAGATTAGTAGGAAGAAGCTGGAGTGATAATCATGGAATGACCACGATAGCTTCTCGGTGAAGCTATAACCACAAATGTGCGGCGACTCTATACCGATGATGGCGTGACGACAATGGCATAACAAGAATCGAATGACAAAGATGTAATGGCGACAATTTATCGACCATGACAGCATGAGGATTACGAAGGCGTATCTAGTGGCCTACATAGATAATGGGAAGAAGAAAATACAAAAAGGTTAAGTTTGTTTGCTAACCTGCACGTGAGAAATGAGATGGGGGAGTAAACGAAGGAAAAGCCATGAATCTTGAGCTTACTTTTACAAGTACCAAGCCAGATGCAGCATATCTAGAGCCAAGAACTGATATGTGTAGCTTTCAAGAATTTTGGAAGAGCTCCATTAGATTTTTTGGGCGGATCAGCTGTGAGGCCAGGCACCCGAGACCTTTGCTTTTGTAAATGAGCTATCGCTCAAAGTATTCAAAGCTCAATGTGGAGAGACTGGCGCTTTTTATCGAGGCGAAGACAGTGGCAGAGTTGATCGATGGTCTCTTCAGACTTTCCCTTAGCGTAAATGACTGAGTCAGCATTTCCAGTTCGACAGTAACATGAGTTAGTTAAGGCTACTCTACCCTAAACTGACACAGTAGTCTTGCGTCAGGTTGTGAAAGGTTGGTTGGCGATTGCAACTGTATTGGTGAGTCGAAGCTGCATAATCGACAGTTATGGTTCTGTGCAGCATTCGAAGATTGCAACGCTCTTTTGCAGCATCTACTCTCTACAAACGCATAAGGAGCGTTGGCGCTCTAGCCTAGGCACGTCAGGCAGCGCCATTGGCGATGTGATTACCAACGATACCAGTGTGCATAGGTCTTGTGTTCTAAAGTATTAGGCAACATAGGCCACTGGATACTATTAAAGACGAGAGATTGATGACGGAGATTTGAAAACGATTGAACTACCGCGATGACATCTCTATAATCTAGTCCTCCGATCTGCTGGTAAAGTTGTGCCACTGTGTCCCTGTAACGGGGTAAGATGACAGAATTATAGATAGATAGATCAGCTCAAGATGCCTGCATTAGGCAAAGAATGCTAATCTCATTATTAGATAGATAAATAGATCTATCTATCTATCTATCTATCTATCTATCTATCTATCTATCTATCTATCTATCTATCTATCTATCTATCTATCTATCTATCTATCTATCTATCTATCTATCTATCTATCTATCTATCTATCTATCTATCTGTCTATCTATCTACGTATCTATCTATCTATCTGTCTACATATCTATCTATCTATCTATCTACATATCTATCTATCTACGTATCTATCTATCTACATATCTATCTATCTATCTATCTATCTATCTATCTATCTATCTATCTATCTATCTATCTATCTATCTATCTATCTATCTATCTATCTATCTACGTGTATGTCGATATATCTACGTGTCTGTCGATCTATGTACGTGTCTGTCTGTCTGTCTGTCTGTCTGTCTGTCTGTCTGTCTGTCTGTCTGTCTGTCTGTCTGTCTGTCTGTCTGTCTGTCTGTCTGTCTGTCTGTCTGTCTGTCGGTCTGTCTGTCTGTCTGTCTGTCTGTCTGTCTGTCTGTCTGTCTGTCTGTCTGTCTGTCTGTCTGTCTGTCTGTCTGTCTGTCTGTCTGTCTGTCTGTCTGTCTGTCTGTCTATGCTCTTACGCCGATCCAGTTGCCCAAGTTCTCTACCCGCTTGGGTCACTTGGTATATTATACGCTCATGCGTGTGATGCTGACGTGGTCGTTCTATCGTTGTGACTCCAACTTCGGCGTCCGAAGTCATAGTGCTATCACCATAACGTCACCCATCATACATACTTCGTGCTACAGTCATCGTCACGCCTTTGTCACCGTACACCTAGTCATCTAGGTGTAGTTAATGCCCGTATATCTGGCCATGCACTGTTTCCATACCATCGTCGTGATGCCGTCACGCTCTTTCTAACATCACACTTTTAACGTCGTCATCTGAATCGGGTCATGTCTTCGTAGTCACACCGTCACCGCCATACATTTGTTTTCATGTCCTCAACAGGCTGCCGTTTTACTATCCTGTTGACTAACGTCATTTCACTGTAACCGTCATACCGACTTTGTCAATCCATCGACGTCATTTCTTCGTCGTTAAATTGTAATCATGTTCTCGTAATTCAATTGTGAATATGTAGCCTTTGCTATGCCATCGTTGTTACACCGTAGTCATCAGACAGTCATCGTCATGCATGCGTTGTCCTACTGTCGTCTACTGGCGTTGTCATACCTAGGCCACATAATCGCGCAGGCGCGATTATGTGGCTTAGGTATATATATGCATCGACGACGAAAGAAAAAAAAGAAGTTGTTAGTCAGCGCCAGTGCGTGTCCTGTCTTTCTTTTTGTGGCTCGTCTTAGTTGTTTGCGCTGTTACGTTTAGTTCAGAAGTATGTACCAACTAGGCCCAAAAGAAGTGTTACTGAATTTCGGACTTACCAGCATTCTATCAGCCGTATTCGCTCAGACTCAGACGCACCAGAATTCTACTAAGTTGACGGGCTCACTTAGACTCAATTTCAGACGGGCTCACTTAGATTCACGGGCCTGTCTGAGTGAGCTGACTCATAAGTGAGCTTGCCGACCTGTGCTGCTAAGTCATTGTGACATCCGGCATTTGCAGTAGCTGTCTCATAATTTTTCTGCCCACTGGATACTAAATAAGTAGCGATAATTAAGCTGAAATTTGTGTTCCTCAGAACAACATTTAGCGTAAGCGCATGTTACCAAAAAATACCGTTTACTTACCCAAATACGTTGCCGTATTCCTTTATCCATTGATCGAGCCTCTTGATTGTAGTCTGAAATAGGCAGGCGTTCACTGCAAGCGTTCTTGGACTAAACGCGCCTTGATTCAATCAGAAGATGAGCTATGGAGGCTGTTTCGTTTTCTCTATGTCTCTTGATCGGAAATATCGTTTAACCTTCCTAATTTGTTTTATCGTTCTCGAAATGTCGCTGGCATGGTACCTAGATCTGCCGATCAGTTAGCCCGCTTGCATGGTCGTAGCTGAATCTTTTTTAACAAGGAATTAAAATATAATCATGCTTGTGGAGTATCACGCTCAAGAAATATCTTCAGTTATACATATCGAGTTCCTCGCCGTAAAATTGTATCATAAACAATGTTATGTTGCTGTTCTTTACTTGTGTATTTCTATATTCGGTGTAGTCACGGCGTCGGTAACACCTTTTGCATCAATAGGATATTGAAATAACAAAAAGTAAACATATCCGTGTAAGTAGGCCAATAGCCGCCTCGAACTATTGAGACCCGTATAAACATTTGTTATTTCTTATTCTGCTCGTGTTAAAATTATCCTTGCACAGAAATTTCTGCTTTACAACCTATACATGAATCTTGCACTTACGGGTTTCCAGAATTCATGGGAATTGCCGCTGAAAGGGACTGAAGTGGCACGGTCGGTACTCCCGTACCATCGAAAGCGTTGAAGCATTTACGACGCTGCCTGTAAAATTAGAAGGTTACGGCCATCACGACTTGCTCGGGGCTTTCTCGAGTATATCGCAAGGGGCATAGTCCATAGTGCATAGTGCAAGCTAAGCGCGAGAAAAAAGAAACAAGGACAGACGGAAGGTACAGCCAATGGGCTTGCTGCAATAAATGATCTATTTGAAACAGGCTGCGAGTGTGCTCACACGAACACACACACGTGACACTCAAATTGGTGAGATGCCATACGTGAAATAATCAATGTTGAAAAAGGACAACCTTTTTTAAAGCCAAAGTTTCCTTTGCATCTTCCTTAACTTTTCCACTGCTGGTGCTGCTGTAGCTGTCTTGGACGCCGCATTAGGAAGTGGTTCAGAGTGTGCTTATACATGACAGAAGCGTGTCAGAGAGGAATGATGAGGTCGGACACTCGTTTGGACCTTTGCGCCACGTCGAATGTGCAAAAGCCCTCTGGAGCGACGTTAACGTCGCCCAATATCGTCTTAACGGCTGCTATTATATCCGTGATCCCGCAAAAGCGTTGCAATAAATGCAGCGTTTAGCTTTATAATAACGTACAGTCATCCAGAGGGCAAGTAGAGAGAATTGAAAAGAGGGAGCAAGGAGAGGAGGCAAAGAATCGGTAGAACCGACGCAGTCTTGAAACGAGTGAATGGCAGCCTTGCCACTCATCGCTGGCCGTTGCCATACATGGGGGAAGGACGGGAGAAAGAAAAGGTGCCGTGCGAAGGCGAGGAAATGCTCCTACTAGACTCAACAGCGGTTGCGGACAGACTGGAGTCAAGATACGGTGCAGCACGTTTCCGCTATTTATGAAAAAATGAACACCATGCAAATTTGTCAAGCGGACAACCGACGCACGGCGTGCAGACGCAAAGCCGCCTTAAAACGCCGTATTGTGTAGGCAACACTACGGAAGCGGTCACACGTCAAATAAACAATTCTGTACCCCCTCCCCCCGTCGTAACGTTGTGGCTATGGCATTGCTCGAAGTCGCGGGCTCGGTCCCGACCGTGACAGCCACATTTATACGGGGGCGAAATAGGAAAACGCGCGCGTAGTAAGATTTAGGCGCTCGTTAGAGAGCCCCAGGGGATCAAAATTAATCCGTAGTCCACCACAACGGCATGCCTCATAATCCGATTGTGGGTTTGGCGGGTACGGCCCTGTAATTCAATTAAAGTTTTAGATTTGTGCCAGGATGCGATGTGCCGTTTGAGGCAATTACAATACTAAACTTCTCGGAGGTTATGAACAATGGCGCATAACAACACTTCAAGCAAACACGTCTCGTTCTCTGTTCTGTTTACCACGCAGACAAACAGCCATCGTCCACTCAAGGTAACATTTAGCATCCACTCACCACTCTCGTGTTGCACTAAACGCTGAAGAAATCCAGCATTCGCCGTCAGCATCACCGCTCATTATCGTGAATGGAAGCAAACAGAAAGAAATATTCGTGCACATCGACTCCCACAATGCATGGGATCTCAATAATTTTTCCTTCTCCAAGACCACCCTTAACCACGAGAACTACATGCCTCCAAGAAAGTCACTTGGTCAGACGAGTTATAAAGCGACACGGTGGTCTAGGTGAACGCTGAGGAAATAAACTTATAATAGCCTTTCCATTCAAATAAATCATTTATTTCACCCTTTAAAATACAATATCATAATTTATTTCTCTCAATACATTAGGATGGAGGAGGTACGTAAAAAGCGATAACACTTGACGAGGTTGCTACCCCCTTAGAGCAGCCAGCTCCAGGACGATTGACACTTGATTGATATTCTTCACTGTGAAGAACACAACAAATTCCGTTCACCTACTGCTCCCTTACACTGACACAAATGCACTACATTGAATCAGACTTATATTATCTCTATACAGCGACCTTATAAATCCCGATACACACGTTCACAGCTAAATCATACGTAACCGCCCTATTGCTTCCTCTTGCAGGCCACTTGCACCTCTATAAGAATTGACAACTGGGAAGCACATTCAGCTCTGCGCTCTGCACCAGTGACTATCTTAACCGCACCCTTCCACGACCGTGTTGCAGCAATCTATGCTGTGCGCCTGTTCTCCCCTCACATGAGCCCACATCTGCTTGACGGATGGCGACAACGTCGCGCTCTTTTCCAAGACCCTTTCACACCGGACGCCGTCAAATGCAGCGTTTAAGCAGTGTTATAACTGTCGCGAACCAAAGAGTTGTAGTGGAGCGCGCCACAAGAGGACCAGCGCAGCAGGCTCTTGGAACAGATTAGCGCGCCGCGACCACGCACCATCAAACTTTATCTTCGTCATATTTCGCAGTGCCGATCGAGAGCGCCGACCTTTAACGTCTGCGCGTAGCGGCATCGGCGGGCGCTACACGCCCTCCCCCGCCCAGACGGAGCGACGAAATGTGCTTGTCGACAAAGTGGAGACGGTGTTGTCTTTGTTACGTGCAGATCCGCGAATACGCCAGTGACATTCGCGGGGAGCTCCGCGGCAGGCATCTCGAGGTAGACTGGTTTGACACCGTTTGATGAAACTGCCTCTTCTCGAGTATTCAATGGGATGGTGGCGGACTTCGGCGTCTTGTGGAGCACATGGTACGGCGTATCGTAGGAGGCTGTAAGAGGTGCCTTTACAGCGTTTCGTCTGAGAAAAACGTGAGTAGAAGACGGAAGGTCCGGATGCACAAAGATCCTGTGGTCCGATGGCCGATGCGGGACGTGGCGCGGTTGCTAAATGCAGTCCTATAGGCAGCGAAGGCGTTGCAGCGGCTGGGGCCCGGAGTCCGAAGGACCGAAGAAGTCTCCAACATGCCGCAGGAGTGCACCATAGACGAGTTCGGCGGAAAAACTGCCAAGGTCCCAACAAAGGACAGCGCGTAGGCCGAGAAGCACCATAGGAATGTGTTTGACCCAGTGCTCTCTATCCAGGCGCGTAGTGAAGGCAGCCTTTAGCTGCCGGTGGGGCCGCTCAACCATGCCATTGGCACTGGGGTGATATGCAGTGGTATGGCATTGCAGAACGCCGAGCAGCGGTTGAGGGTAGTGAAGAAATTACAGACAAATTGCCGGCCGCGATCAGTGGTCACGATGCTGGGGCAACCGAAGTGGGAAACACATGCTGAAACGAAGACTTTGGCGACAGTTTCCTCAGTAGTGTCTTCAATGGACACGGCTTCGGGCCAGCGTGTGAAACGGCCAATCATTGTTAGAATGCACCGACAGTCGTGAGAGGGATGAAGTGGTCCAACCAAATCAAGTTGAAGGTGGTCAAAGCGACAGCCAGGTGCCAAGAAATACGGCGTGGGAGTCTCCGCATGGCAAGTCACTTTGGCAGTCAGGCACGCGAGGCACGAACATGCCCACTGGCGAACATCGGTGTTAATGTTTGGCCAGACGTAGCGCTTTGTAACCCGGCGCTGCGGGGCTGTGATGCTGGGATGCCAGATATCGTGAAGGGATTGTAACAATGAGCGACCAAAGGCAACCGGAATGAAGGGGCGAGGTGCAGCCGTTGACATGTCACACGTAGCAAGCCAGGCACAAACGGGTGTGAAATGAGTTATAGACAGAGAAAATGAGGATGATTACGCAGCACTTGCATCTCAGGGTCTTCAATGTGCGCCCGAGCTAGACGTTCCCAGTCCAATGTTGATGTAGAAGCACTCAGGGACGTGATGCAGGAGAGTGAATCAGCTGCCTCGTTTTCGGTGCCTTTGATGTGCCGGATACCTGTAGCGAACTCTTACATATAGGCCACTTGACGAAGTTCACACGCGACGTACTTGGAAGATTTTGTGCGGAAGAAATACAGCAGAGGCTTAGCACATAAAATGGCTGGCCCTCCAATAAGTGCCAGAAGTGCTGGATCGTGAAGCAGATGGCGATCAGCTCGCGTCCAAAAGCGCTGTAGCGAGTCTCGGCCGATTGGAGCTTCCGTGAGAAGCCCAGCGGACACCACTCGTAGTAAACTTTATTGCTGCTGGAGAACAGCGCCGATGGCCACGCTGAAACTATGCACCATGATGCGAGTAGCCACGCTAGTTCTCGGGGGGAATAGAAGCGCTGAATCTACGACGCCTTGTTTCGCAGCCCTGAAAGCAGCTTGAGCTTCAGGAGAACAGGAAATCGCGGGTGAGGAGCCCTTGGTCGTGCGAAGGTCAGTGAATGGGAGCAGAAGCATAGGGTAATAGGTGCTGTGAGGTCTTGCACGGCCTGGACATGAGAGGGCAACCGACGAATTCTTAACGCCGACATGTGGTCACCCAGGAACTCGAGCTCGGAAGGCCCAAACAAGCATTTATCGGGTTTGAACACCCTGGTAAAGTGTTAAGGCGTTGAAATAGCTCCCGGAGGTGACGCTCATGATCTTGTGGATTGGGACTTGCGACTAGGATGTCGTCAAATTAGGGGAATGCAGTCTGGAGGCCGCGCGTTATCTGGGCAATGCATATTTATAACGTTTGAGCTGCATAGTGAAGCCCCAGAAAGATGCGCACATGCTCAAACAGGATTAAGGGTGAATTGATGGCCGTCTTCGGGTTATCGACAAGCTCAATGGTGACTTGATGATAGGTGTTGAGAAGGTCCGCTTTACTAAAAGATTTTGTATCCTTCCAAATGGCCCGTGAAATGTTTCTGGGGGCTATCTATCTATCTATCTATCTATCTATCTATCTATCTATCTATCTATCTATCTATCTATCTATCTATCTATCTATCTATCTATCTATCTATCTATCTATCTATCTATCTATCTATCTATCTATCTATCTATCTATCTAGCGATCTATCTATCTATCTATCTATCTATCTATCTATCTATCTATCTATCTATCTATCTATCTATCTATCTATCTATCTAGCGATCTATCTATCAATCTATATTTCTATGTATGTATCTAACCGTTTTCCCGCCTACCTGGGTCACTGGGTAGTCCATGGTCGAACGGTTAGCGCATCGGGATGCTGTGCTGAGGGAATAGGGTTCAGAACCAGCCAGCTGAATAGCTTGGGTCACTGAATATATGTCATTGTGTACATAGGTACCGCCATTCAGCGAACTGCTTTCCAGCCGACAGCTTTCCATGCCGGGAATAATCCACCGCAAACATAAACAGTACTATGAAATACGGCAATGCGGGCAGCACTGAACTACAAGCGCCGGTGTGGCAGGCGACTGCCATTTTGCTCTGCCGTTGCAAATCCCTCTTCTGCCGCCACTACGAGGGCATGATTGTGGCGAGTGTCGAGGAGGATTGTACTTCCAGATCGTTCTACCCCATCAGCTAAAGGACACTCAAGATATCCCGCATATGGCAGCACGTGCAGTTCAAAAAGACAGCACGTATTCGGCTACGAACAAACTCCGGAACTAGGTTGCACGAGTGGCCTTTGCGTAAATTCCGTTGTGCCAGAGGGAGAAATTCGGACAACCAAGAGCATCAATGGGAGAAAGAGCCCAAAAACAAAAAAAAAAGCGACAAATCATGAGCCACTCCGCTCTGCGGAGGTAGATGACTACCGAAGCTGTTTAGCAGGCGGCACAGAGGCTACACAGAATTTTGAACAAAGGTACGAACTCAAGTACCATGCTTTATATAGACATTAGCGTGGACGACGGGACCGCCGCCCCGAGAAGCCGGAGGAAACTAGAGAGAGAGAGAGAGAGAGAGAGAAACTTTACTGGTCCATTATGAAATGAAACGCGTTAAGCGTCTGATGGGGTGGCTCCCTCTTCGCGGGCTCCATATGCTTCCAGGGCCGCCTGGCCCCTGTGGATCAGTCTGAGCTGGTCTTCCAGGGCGGGGCTGGACAGCATGATCTCCCATCGCTCGTAAAGGGTGGGGATAGCAGGGGGGTTAGTTATGGGTATAGGTGGGGGGTGGTGTATGGAAAAATTGCACTCTCCTATGACGTGCTGAAGGGTTCCTAATGCATTGCAGTGAGGACATGTGTTCTTATATCTCTCTGGGTATATCTTGTTCTGGAGGCAGGGGTGGGGAAAGGATCCTGCCTGGATTTGCCTGTATATTGTTTGTTCGGCTCTGGTCAAGGAGTGGTGGGGGTGCGGGAATGTCTTCCTGCCGTCCCTGTAATATTTGACTATATCTCTATAATTTGTGATGGGTTGCCATCCCCTTGCCTCCTCCTCGTTGGCCCGGGAGTTTAGCGCTCGGGCCTGTTGATGAGCATATTCATTGCCCTCAACTGAGGAGTGAGCCGGGACCCAAACTAATTCGATCGCTTGTTTAGGAGGCGTAGCTTTACCAAGAATTTTTAGTGCCGCAAGGGACACCCAGCCAGATCTGTAGTTCTTGTATGCAGCTTGTGAGTCCGTGACGATCTTGGTGACGTTTGGTTGTAGGAGTGCGAGAGCTATCGCTGCTTCTTCTGCTTCCTCCGAAGACGGAGTGTAGATTGATGCGCAGGTGACCAGCTTTTCTAGCCCGGTGACCACGACTGTTGCCCTCGTGGAGCGTTTCGATAGAGAGGCGTCTGTATATAAAACAGTGTCGTCTTCCTCCAGGGTCCTGGAGATGGCTCTTGCCCGGGCGTCGCGTCGTCCGACATGCCTTGTGGGGTTCATGTTGCGTGGTAGCGGTTTGCATTGCAACTTCTCACTGAACTTTTCGGGTAATTGGTCGTGGCGGGTGTAGTGCGATTCTTGCCATCCTAGCTTGCGGAGGACGCTTCTGCCCGCCTTGGTCTGGCTAAGGCGTACCCTTTGATTGGATAGGTGGGCTTCTACGAGCTCGGCTACTGTGTTGTGGACTCCCATTTGAAGTAATTTTGTCGTGGATGAATTTATGGGAATACCCAGGGCCTGCTTCGTGGCTTTCCTGATTATTGCGTCAAGTTGTAAGACGTCCTTCTTGAGGAGCTGCAGGTACGGCGCTGCGTAGACGATTCGTGAGATAACAAAGGCCTCAACGAGGCGCAAGGTGTCCGATTCCTTCAGACCCCTCTGCCTGTTGGCCACTCGTCTGATCATGTTCAAGATTTGGTCTGACGTGAGCTTCATTTTTCTAATCATGGCTGTTGCCTTGCCGTCTGCCTGGATCAGGAGACCCAGGATCCTGAGTTGAGGTACCGGGAGGATCCGGTTCCCTTCCAAAGTGATTTCTATGTTTTCTGCTTGTGTCCTTGATGCACGTGGTCTGACTATTGTCAGCTCCGATTTTTGAGGCGAACAGCAAAGGCCACATGTCTTCACATAGCTGTTGATCGTGTCAGCCGCTTTTTGGAGCGTGTTTTCCATCCAGCCATCCGACCCTGCCCTCGCAGTCCAGAGGGTGATGTCGTCGGCATATAATGCGTGGCCCAGACCATCTATTGATTCGAGAAGCTTGGGCAACGGCAGGAGAGCCATGTTAAATAGGAGGGGGGAAAGGACCGAACCTTGCGGCGTTCCTCGATCCCCCAGGGAGATCGGTTGGGATGTCTCCTCTCCTATTCTGATCCTTGCCGTTCGGTCACGAAGAAAGTCTCGGATATAGTTGTAAGTTTTCACTCCACAACCCGTGTTGCGCAGGTTGCGGAGGATACTTTCATGTGTGACGTTATCAAAGGCACCTGTGAGGTCTAGCGCTAGTATCGCTCGTGGCGATTGCTTCGTTGCTCGCTTAATTACCAGTTCGTTGAGTTGTACGAGAACATCCTGGGTGCCCAGGTGCTGCCTAAAGCCATACATTGTCTCTGGCATCTGATCGGTGGCATCAAGATGTCGCTGCAACCTCTTAAGAACCATACGTTCCATGACCTTCGCCACGCAGGACGTGAGGGATATCGGTCTCATGTTGTCGATGTGAGGTGTCTTCCCAGGCTTGGGTATGAAGCGGACTTCTGCCTCTTTCCATTCGTGTGGAAGATTGCCAGACTCCCAGACCCGGTTCATATACTCGAGCAGCTGTCTGCGGGCCTTGTGCCCGAGGTTGTTAAGTAACTTGTAGGTAATGGTATCGGGTCCCGGCGCGCTGCCCCTGTTGCTCTCGGAGATTGCCGATATCAACTCGGTGTCAGTGAATGGCTTGTCTAACGCTTCATTGGTAGGTCCTGCGTAGTCGGGAGGTGCGATATCACCCTTCTCCGTTTTCAGGTACTTGGCCTTCAGGTCGTTGATGAGTTTGTCGGCACCCCCAGTATAGTTGTTGAGGGTGCGCGTGAGGCTTCGATTAGTGGCACTCTTGCTGCCGAGAGGATCGATCAGGTGACGAAGGAGGCACCACGTCTTCCTGGTAGAAAGGGTGCCCTGCAGTCCATCACACACGCTCAGCCAGTTCTCTCTGCACAGCTTGGACGCGTATTCAGCTGCTTGCTTGTTGAGATCATGGATGCGTTTGCGAAGTTTCTTGTTGTGTCGTTGTTTCTTCCAGCGTCTGGTGAGGCTGTGTCGTGCTTCCCAAAGGTGGGCAAGCTTTGCGTCCACACAGGGTGTCTGCAGTGTGGTCGCAATTTTCTGGGTGTATTTTTCTACGAGCTCGAGTTGTTCCTTAGCCCATTCCCCATACGATTTGGTGCTGTTCGTGTCCTCATCTTCATCGGCTGCTTGCCTTTTTCGAAGTTTGTCCTAGTCAGTTATCTTTGTTGTTCCCATTCGGGCCTTGAACGCGGGCCCCCTGATCGTAATATTGAGGATATCGTGGTCCGACCCCAGGTTCGCGCCTGTGTTCTGCCACGACACGTCCAAGGTTCCACTCAGCAGGGTAAGGTCTGGACTGGTGTCCCGGGTCGTACTTGTGCCCATGCGGGTGGGAGTGTCTGGTTCGTCACGTGTGTCTAGGAAACTAGACACACGTGACGATTCGACGGGACCGCCACCAAAGGAAAGCGGAAGGAAAGGAGATACGCAAGCGCTTGGAACGCCAACAAAGAGAGGGGGAAGCGAACTTATAGTCAAGCGAGCAAGTTAAGTGCACTTACGGAGAGTGCACTCGGTTTTCAGTGCACATTCAAAAGTGGAGTGTACTGTTTCGCAAGTGGAGTGTACTCGCAGAAGATTGCACTCCCGAAGGAGTGCATTCACGGAGACAGAGAGAGAGAGAATAAACATTTTTATTCGGTGAATGAAGCTTCGGAGAGGCGTCCTCATTCCAGAATGCCTTGAGCTCGGGCCGCGTCCTGGGCCCTCGCAATCAGCCGTTGCTGATCCTCGAGGTCGGAGCTGGCCAAGGCTCTCTCCCGAAGCTCGTTAGTGGGGTAAGGGTTCGGAGGATTTAATGGTGCCGCTCTGCAACCCCCTACTATGTGCCTGAGGGACCCGGGCTCTGCGCAGAAGCGGCATTGCGGAGAGAGAGAGAGAGAGAGAGGAAAGGGGAAAGGCAGGGAGGTTAACCAGAGAAAAAGATCCGGTTGGCTACCCTACGCTGGGGAGAGAGGGGAGGGGGAGGTAAAGTGGTAACAAAGTAGAGATAAGGAAAGGAGGGAGCATAGACACACAATCACAATCGGTCACTGTCACCGAATACTGTCATCGCACAGCACAGTGACACTTGAAGCACTGTCAACATCTGTTCAGGCTACAGCCGCCTGTCCAATTCTGTCGCCCTCAAAAACCGCAACAGTGCACTCGTCGCCCTCTGCTGCGAAGGCTTATGATGGCGGTATTTTAAAATAAGTTCCTCTGTGAGAGGTCTTTGGTCGAAGCGCGCTATCGCGGTTGCGAGTGATTGTCTCTGTAAATTATATCGAGGACAGTCACAAAGAAGGTGTTGAAAAGTCTCTTCGTCACCGCAGTCCTCACACGAGGCGTCGTCGGCCCATCCAATTCGGTAAGCGAAAGACTTGGTGAAAGCCACCCCTAGCCATAGTCGACAAAGCAGGGTAGCTTCGCGACGGCAGAGTCCAGGTGGAATACAAAGGCGTAGAGAGGAGTCAAGATTGTGGAGTCGGTAGTCGTGAAAACTTCCAGCGTTCCACAAGGATAACGTGATGTCACGGCTGATCATACGAAGTTTTCGAGCGGCATCTGTCCTTGATAACGGTATCGGCTCCTCTTCGTCCCCTTGAAAAGCCGACCGAGCAGCGTTATCAGCGTGTTCGTTCCCTATGACTCCGCAGTGACTCGGAAGCCATTGAAATGTCACGTGGTGTCCTCTCTCAGTTAAGGTATGAATGAGTTCTCTAATCTCAAATACCAGTTGTTCGTGTGGTCCGCGCCGCAGGGCCGATAGCAGAGATTGCAGTGCAGCCTTCGAGTCACTGAATATTGACCATCTTCGAGGTTGTTCTTGGCTGACGAGACGAAGTGCAGCGCGAAGGGCTGCAAGTTCCGCGGCCATCGGTGTCGTTGGGTGACATGTCTTGAAACTGATGGTGGTGGCTTTCGCTGGAAAGACCACGGCTCCAGAGGAACACTGGGGAGTTGCCGATCCGTCAGTATAAATATGTACGTGTTCGGCGTACCTCTCGTGCAAAAGGAGCAGAGTTAGTTGTTTAAGAGCAGGTGATGACAGCTCAGATTTTTTCCTGATTCCTGGTACGGTGAGGTGTACTGCGGGTCGAGCCAAACACCATGGAGGAATTGATGGCTTAGTTGCGGGGGTGAAGCCTGATGGGAGGCAGGTATAATACTTCGATATCGTAGTACAAAATGCTGCCTGCGGCCTTTCTGACGGTAGTGTTGCCAGATGGTGGGAACAGGCACGGGCAACGTGCCTAATGTGCACTCTCAACACCTCTACCGCAATGTGTGTTTGTATAGGTTGGTCCCGAGCAATCGCAATAGTCGCTGCTGTCGATGTGCATTTTGGCAAACCAAGACAAACCCTGAGAGCCCGAGCTTGAATAGCCTGTAGAGCACGAAGATTTGTCTGGCAGGTGTTAGTCAGTAAGGGCAAACTGTATCTCAAGAAGCCCAGAAAAAGAGCCCTGTACAATTCCAACATTGCATGCACTGACATTCCCCAAGTCTTTCCTCCCAGAAACTTGAAAAGTTGGGAGATTGCTGTCAGACGCTTCTTCAAGTAGGTCACGTGCGGGCTCCATGACAGATCTCTATCAATGATTATGCCAAGAAATTTGTGAGTCTTCTCATAAGAAATTATCTGGCCATTTATTGATATGACGTAGGGTGTCATTGGTTTGCGAGTGAACGCCAGCAGTGCACATTTGTCTGACGAGATTTCAAGACCTTGGTTGCGGAGGTATATAGCTGTTAGAGTAGCAGCTTGTTGAAGTCTTGCACGTATCTGAGGACGTGTCACACCTGAGGTCCATATACATATAGACGACCGCACGCCAAGTTTCATCCTAGACGCCAGCGCTCGTTTCTCCCCTGGCGGAACGATTTCATCTCCAACGGGTGTAGGTGTCCGCCGCCGCTTCCCTTAGCGGTCGCGCCCGCGTTCAGTTCGCGCTGCGCGCGAAACGTCTCTTGTTTGCGAGGGCGCCTCTTCGGATGACCGGAAATTATTATTGTGTTGTTAACTGTGACGACATCAATGTAAACACAAAATGGTTGATGCCACCAGTGAAATTCTGCCGATTCACAAGAAAATGGTACGAAAAAAGCAGACGACACACATGGATTACTGTGGTGCGCCGAGCGAAGTAAACAACTGGCAAACGAAGCGAGCTCGTTCATTGATCACTCCTGAGTGTATGACGGTTTTTATATGTAACCCACATGAATTTAATAATTACTCGGTACATAATCATATAAAAACTTTTGTTCATATAAAAACTTTTGTTCCACGAGCGCTTGTCCTGTCTTCTTTCTCGTGTTTCGTTTGCGTGTGCGCTGCCCAAGAACAGAAACCGCTTCGGTTGTATCCGCTAGCAGTGGCCGAAGTTCACGCGTGCCAAGAAATTGAATATGTGCACGATGCATTGAACATGACCGGAGTTCATTCCCGCTTCACCACTGCACCGATCGATCGAGTTACTGGACGATACGCGGCCCGCGTCTTGGTCGCGCCGGCATTGCTGAAGCAGGAATGATTACTAATACTTTCATCTTCCGTCTCTTGAGCACTGTTAAAAAATGGCCAAGCTGTCTACATTGCTGCTTCTATTCCATAGTGTAGGGGACGCACTAGTTAAAGTTGTGTGCGCATGTCGTACTTGTGCTATGCAGCGATATATTTTGTTTATTTCCGCACAGTGTCGATGGAAGACCGTTGTCGCCATCAGAGACAACACGGATTTGTAGCAAACATATTGTGAGAAACTGCAAAAATGACTTTAGCTCGTATGTGCCGTATGTATGTGCCGCATCGTATGTGCTGACGATTTTTCCGGCGGTAGAGTGGGAAGACGACGACGAAGTGTCCTGTGTGGAACGCTGCCTTCGTGTCTCTGAGAATTTAAAGATACTTTGTGGGAGACGCCACTCCCTTAACTACGGCGATGGACGTGGAGTCGCCTGGAGAGGTTCCTGGTCCCTCTACGTCAACATCGACCGCACCGAGAAAGCGGTCTAGTCGCCCGAGTGACACCTACAGCGAGGACACTGTGATCTACTCAGGGACCAGTGATGAAACCTCGGATGACAGCGACTTCGTGCCCGTAGCGAAGCACAAAGCAAAGAGAAGGCTCGTCAGGACGTCTCCTTCCACAAGTAAGGCAACTGTGATCCCGACGCGAAAGCCATCAGACCTCACCATTTTATATGTGCCTGTGGCTGCTAGCGACAATCTAAACCGGATCAACCGCCAAGCCACATCTGTATCGCTCGAGGCACTTGTTCCGGGTCAGATCAAAGATATAAGGATCAACGGCCGTAAGAACATCCTCGCTATAGATGTCACAAACCGCAGCGCGCTAGACATTCTGAGCGACGTTAAGGTGCTGGATGGCATCAACGTACGCTGCTATAAACAAGACCATCATGACTCTACGGCCGGCGTTGTGTATGACGTAGATAATTCCATAAGCGATGCTGACCTGCATATACTCATCAAGCCGGCGACAGAGGGAATTGCCATATTGCAAGCCCGTCGCCTGGGAAACTCGCAGTGTGTCAAGTTAACTTTCAAAGGAGACAGCCTACCGTCCCACGTCAAGGTCGGTCACTTCCGACACATTGTACGGCCTTTTGTGTCAAAGCCGCTTCAGTGCAGGAAGTGTCAAAGGATAGGGCACGTTAGTGCGGTTTGCACAAACGCTGCTGTATGCTCACGGTGCTCTGGGTCGCACAGCTCCGACGCCTGTCGCGCAGAAAACCAAAAGTGCGCAAATTGTCAGGGCTCTCACGATGCAACTTCGAAGAATTGCCCACATGTGAAAAATGAGGCGAAAGTCTTGAGGCAAATGGTCAGGGATGGTTCCTCGCACAGGGAGGCTGCCGCTAAGGTGCGTCGTCGACGTTCACGTCGCCGGAGATCTAGGAAACCCACTGCTATTGCTAAGGATGCACCGCGTCCACTGACAGTCCAGAAACTTCTGCATACAACTAACAATAGCAGCAATGAGATTCCTCAGCAGAAAGTCTCCCATATCATTGCCTCAAGCGAGGAGTGGCCGCCATTGCCACGGCTAGATCCACCAGCGGAGCGACAAGATGTAGCACGCTCGCCGAATCATGCTTCACCTTCTGGCAGCAACCAAGACAACGACAAACAAGTTGTCACCATGATAAGGGCCCTTATGAACACGCTACGAGCACTACTGACCACCATACACACTCCGGCGGCTCGAGGCGCACTTCAAATACTGGATGCCCTGTATCCGGTACTGTCCGGTCTTGAGAAGCACCATGGCGGCTCCTCTACATTCGTTCCTTAAAGAGGTCAAGGAAGCGTCTATCTTCCAATGGAATGTCAGAGGCATTAAATCGCGTATTTCGGACTTTCGTCCGTTTGTTTTTAAGAACAAATTTCCAATAATCGTCATTTGTGAACCAAACGTTGAGAGCGCCATCCGCCTATCAGGATATGAAGCTTTCATGTCTGCCACCTGTACCGACCGCAGCAAAGTCATCGTTTATATCAGATGCGATTTCACATATGTTTTGCACCCAGTGGCACCTGATGACGACAATCAGTATGTGTGTTTGACTATAAAATGCAAGAACGTCGCACTCACGCTCATAGGTGCCTACATTTCACCTAATAATCGATTTGACAACGCACGACTAGGTGCAATTTTAACAGCGACACCTGGACCATGGGTTATTACCGGCGACTTCAATGCGCATCATCCGCTATGGGGAAGCTTAAAGACGGACTGTCGAGGCAGACGTGTACTATCCTTCGCGTCGGACCATGAGCTCTGCTGCCTAAATGATGGCAGTCCCACTTTTCTGAGGGGATTGACATACAGCAGCTGCCTGGACTTGACATTTGTTTCCAGATGCCTCAGTGCCAGTGTGAAATGGTTCACGGACAACGAAACGCATGGTAGTGACCTCGTTCCAACATATGTTAAAATCGATGGCATACGCAAGTCACACTCTTCTACAGTTCTTCATCACATCGACTGGCCTAAATACACATTGCTCATGGAGAAGAATTGCCAAGAGATCCAGGACTGTCTGCCTGGCAACATCGAGAAGATAATTAACGCCGCTGCTCAAGAAGCCACAAGATCTTTCAGGCCTATTCCTAAATTTTCTCAATTCGAAGCAGAATTGGAGCGGCTTCGAGCAATCCGCCGTCGCGCGGAAAGAAGGTACAGGCGCACCAAGTCCATCTACGACATCAGGGAGGCGAGACGCATACAGAAGAAGATCCAGCGTCGGATCAACTACCTGCAGTCTCTAAGATGGAAAACCTTCTGTGATACCCTTGATCCGCATAAACCCCTGTCACATATATGGAGAACAGTGCGTGGTCTTCGAACATCACCGCAACAACGCCACCCCTTCAAATGCCTGGCTCTCTACCAAGGTCGCAGAGAGATCGACGTAGCGGAGGACTTCTGTTTCAAGGTTGCTGGTTTACCGCCATCGTTCGCTATACGTGATCCCCGTGATGTTCCAATCTCGCGAGATTCTCGTATGGACAATCTGTTTTCCATCGAGGAGTTGCAGGCGGCGCTGGCAGCGTGCAGACGTTCCTCATCGCCTGGGCCTGATGGGGTGACATACGCAGCTCTTGGAAACCTCGGTCACACAGCCCGGCATGCACTTCTAGACGTGTACAATAATTCATGGCGTGAAGGAGAAGTTCCAGCTGCATGGAAGTCCAGCCGCCTTGTGCCTTTGCTCAAGCCAGGTAAATCACCCCTAGACGTGGCGTCTTATCGTCCCATTGCTCTGGCCAGTTGTCTAGGAAAGGTGATGGAGAGGATGGTGCTGACGCGTCTAGAGTGGTATCTAGAACACTACAAGTTATATCCTGACGCTATGGCAGGCTTTCGACGCGGACGCTCTTCTATAGACAACGTCATAGATCTTGTCTCGTCTGTTCAGCACGAAAAAAGCCTCAGGAGACTGTCAGCGGCGATGTTCCTGGATGTCAAAGGCGCATATGACAACGTAACCCATCAAGCCATCCTGGACGCCTTGGGTGAGGTCGGCCTAGGCGGCCTTGTTTTTCGGTGGATATCCAGCTTCTTGAAGGACAGGTCATTCTTTGTGCAAACAGAGGACGGTGCGTCATCACAACGCAACACCTACCGAGGCGTACCACAAGGCGGAGTTTTGAGCCCCACTCTATTTAACCTGGTGCTCATCGACCTGGTCCATACCCTTCCGGAATCCATCCATGTGTCGATCTATGCAGACGATATATGCATTTGGTCATCAGGAGCGACGCGTCCTCAGGTGCGCGCCAGACTTCAAAAAGCGGCCACACTAACATCAGGTTATCTTCGAGCACGAGGTCTGGAGCTGTCCTGCGAGAAGTGCTCTATAGTCGCTTTCACGCGTAAAGCAATGAAACCGTACGTTATCAGAATTAATGGACAGCCAATTACCTACGAGAAGACGCACCGCTTTCTAGGAGTGATAATAGATCGAGACCTTTCCTGGAGTCCTCATATCTCCTACCTAAAAAGAAAATTAGTCATGATAACCCACGTGCTCAAATTTCTTGAGGGAAAGTCCTGGGGTGCGTCTGTGAGTGCGATGCTCCAACTCTATAACGCACTGTTCCTCGGTCTCCTGCGCTATAGCTTACCTGTACTGGGTGGGACCGGCAAGACCAACCTCTGTGCCCTCCAATCTGTACAAGCGCAAGCTCTGCGAATTTGCCTTGGTCTTCCCAGATGTGCGTCCACGGCAGCAACAATAGCCATCGCGCATGACCACCCCATCAACACGTATCTTCAAGTCGACACTTTAAGGATGCATATCAGGCACTTCGCCCGACTTCCATCGCATCATCTCGCCTCCCTTCCTGCCGCTCGACCTCGTTCAGCCTTTAGCAAGATTATTGCCGCCAACCATGGAACTTTACCGTCAAACTTCACGCCTGCAACACGACCATCTCAACCGCTGTGGTGCCTCCATCCACTCCAGGCTCTTCTTGCTATTCCCGGTATCAAAAGGAAAACGGAGATGTCAACTTTCGCCCTCAAACAAACCGTGCTTTCAGTGCTACATGAACAGCACAGAGGACGCATCCACGTTTACACAGACGGTTCTGTATCCTCTAATAGTTCAGCTGGAGCAGTGGTGATTCCCGCAGAGTGCGTCACCCTCAAGTTCAAGACATCTCACATTACGTCATCGACGGCTGCAGAACTCGCAGCTATCCGTGCTGCTCTGGAGTTTTTTGTTCACAAATCATCACATTCATGGTCCATCTTATGTGACTCAAAGGCAGCTCTTCAGTGTCTGATGTCCCCTTTCAACCATGGACCAAATGAGCAACTAGTCGCAGACATCCGACTGCTCCACCATCACGCAATCAACAAGGGACACAACATCATCTACCAGTGGATACCGGGTCACTGTGGAATTTCAGGAAATGACAGTGCGGATGACGCTGCCCGGTCGGCTCATGATGGTGCCCAGATTATACCCATACCGCTGTCAAGAACAGATGCAGCCACAAGTCTTCGCTACCTCGCCCGCGAGCTTACGCAGAATCTGTGGAACACCAGTGATTTCACGAACGCACGTCTCCACAAATTGGATCCACGTCTGCAACTCCGCCTACCACCAGGGTTGCCACGAGCGGAAGCAACACTTCTGTGCCGCCTGTGGCTCGGCGTGGCATTCACGAACTCCTATTCATTCCGCATTGGAATGGCCGACAGCCCTACTTGTGACACCTGCGGCTGCGAGGAGACGATTCAACACCTCCTATGTGACTGTCCCCGTTACGCAATGCGAAGAAATGTGCTCGTGACCGCTCTCGCAAAACTGGACAATCGCCCCTTTACAGAGGAAAAAGCTCTAGGACATTGGTCCAGACGGGCTTCGGCACTCAAGGCCTTAAGGGCTTTGTTGGAGTTTTTAAGGACATGCGAATTGTGCGACCGCCTTTGAACGTTGTAGCGCGTAGTTTCGCGTTAGTGTGTGAATTTTCTCTAATTTTTTCCATTTTTCCCCCTCTTCTTCTTTCTCCTTTTATTCCCTTTACCCCTTTCCCCAGCACAGGGTAGCCAGCCGGTACTTACACTGGCTAACCTCCCTGTCTTTCCTCCCCTTTGTCTCCTCGTCCTCCTCCTCCTTTCCGGCGGTACATATGATGTCGTTTCCAATCACCTGCTCAGCGTCACTTACATGGTTAAGCAGACGCTGCCCTTTCGCCGCATTGCAGCCATAAAAATAATCGTCAAGCGTTCCGATCTTCTTAAAGGCAAATAGAAGCGTGTACAGTCTGTTTCACACTTAGGGGAAAACTGGGAACGTATTGCATCGCGATGCGGCAAGCAATGCAGTCGTGCGGTGGCAGCAGCTCGAGCAGGCGCAGACGCTCGAGGGGCGGAGTTGTGATCTGCGTCGTCTCCTAGGCGGCGCGCGCTGGCCGCATTGTCGGGAAGCGTGGTACTGTCAGGGGCAGTGTACGTATATTTCTTTACTGTGTGTGCTACCGTAATAAGCAGCGACAAGACGCACCAAGATGTGCGCGCAACGTGTTCAGTCTTTGTTTGACTCGAAAGGAAAACAAAGCACTCAACAATGATAACTGTGGGAGTCGAACACGATGAAACAAACGGATACGATTAAATGAATGTTTTAGGTTCAGGCAATGAGCTGGAAATGGTTTTTCTCGACAATCATTCGCTACACAAGACAGACTCTGCCCGCCGGCGGGGAATTGGACACGTCACGCTCGGAACTTCAGTTAGTATCTCGTCATGTCCCCAGCGGCAGCGATGACAGCGCTCATCCTGGAAGGCAGTGAAGTGCAGAATGACTTGATCAGGGATGTGTTCATTCGCAGCACGTCTCAGTCAGTGACGATGGTGGATCGAAGCCTATCCTCGGGCGACTGATAGAGGGGACGGTGCGCCAGCGATACTTTCAACGAGCCCCAGACATTTTAAATGATGTTGGCGCCCGGCGATTGAGGCGGCCACTCCAAGAGAGTGACTGCGCGCTCTTCTAGCAGTTGTTGCACCACACGAGCAGTGTGGATCGGCGACCTATCGCGTTAGAATATATAGTCGCCTTCCAGAAACGGGCCGTCAAGAATGTATGGAATCAGTACGTCGTCTGTGACTGCCCTACAGCGATGAACTTACCTTCGAGGCGTATCAGTGGGCGTCGCACAACGCATAGTAAAGAATACCGGCTCATTTCACGCCGTAGCGATGAGATCGGCGCCCTGCAACTGATAGTAGAACGTTTTCCGACAATGCGGCCAACGCGCGCCGCCGTAGCAGACGACGCCGTTCAAGATCCCGCCCCTCGAGCACCTGCGCGAGCTGCTGCCGCCGCCGGACTCAAGCGCTCGTCGCATCGCGATGCAGTGCGCTGCGAGTTTTCCCCTAAATGTGAAACAGACTGTACACCGCCCTTCGAACGAAGTCTCCACGCGCACACACGTAGGCACACACCGCGCGCGGCGCGAAACGTGCCAAAACACGCGCAGTGCAGGAGGCAATCAAGGCGGCACGAACGAGAGATGGGAGAGGGGTACCACCCGCTAATAGAATTTTGCTTCGCATGCGGCGCTCTCAACGCCGGCGCAGCAGCGCCGCTCTCGGTGCCGTTCTTGTCTATGTCGTCGGCGTACATTGATATCTTGATCGCTGCTGGCAGATGATCAACGAGACCAATGAGTGTGAGGTTGAATAGGGTAGGGCTTAGTACACCGCCTTGAGGAACACCTCGGTACGTGTAGTGTAGTGCGGTTTTGCCATCACTGGTACAGACAAAAAAGGATCTCATAAAAAGGTAATGAGAGATCCATTGGAAAACTCGACCACCTAGGCCAACCATCTCAAGAGCATCGAGGATAGCCTCGTGAGATACGTTATCGTATGCCCCCTTGACATCCAAGAACAAAGCTGCAGATAGTCTTTTGCGTGACTTTTGAAGCTGGACGTACGTAGCGAGATCAACAACACTGTCTACTGAAGAGCGATCTCGTCGAAAACCAGCCATGCAATTCGGTAACATGTTGTAGTGCTCCAGGTACCACTCCAAGCGGGCAAGGATCATCTTTTCCATTATCTTTCCGGCATTGCGGAGAGAATTTTGTAGGGTCTATGAGGTGATTTCTGCTTGGGTGGGGCAATGTATTAACCTGTAGAGCTCGGAGGAATCGCTCCTGCTCTCTAGGTAGTGACTTGTGTGGGGGTGCATATGTTCTGCGGGTTAGCTTGTAGTGTTGTGTGATGTCTTGGTAAGAGACTAGAGGGTGCATGCGCTCGGGTTCAGATTCCTCGGCGTCGGCTCGGTGGGTCAGATCTCGAGCCACGTGGTTGGCGACCTCGTTGCCAGGAATGCCTTGATGAGCTGGCGCCCAGATGATCATGACTGATCTCGTTGGCGGCTTTTGATTGATGATCCGGAGCGTAGTGGTATGAATTCTGCCGCTAGCAAAGTTGCGGCACGCCTGTTGGGAGTCGGTCACTATGACTTCAACCTCTGTTTGGGAGAGGGCGAGGGCTATGGCTGCTTCCTCGGCTTGGAGGGGATTGTTTCGTGTGAGCGAAATGCTGCTCCGATGTTCTGTGTTCACGACTACGGTGGCTGTTGTGGCTGCGCGTCTGGAGTAAGAAGCCGCGTCCGTGTAGGCTGTAGAGGGTAAAGTCCCGTATCGCTTGTGTATGGCCAGGGCGCGGGCCTCCCTTCGCTCTGCGTGGTGCACTGGGTGCATATTGCGAGGTAGAGGACGTACGGTGATGTTTCTCCGGATGGCATGGGGTAAGCTCACAGTCTGAGGCGGCGGATGTCTCAGAGGGGCAGAGAGCCCCAGGCGTAAGAGAATGGACCTCCCTGCTTCCGTAACCGCCAGCCTTGTTCGCTGACTGGATAAATGTGCCTCGATCAGCTCCTCGGCCGTGTTGTGCACACCTAGTCGTAGTAGGCGCTCTGTGGACGTACTGGTTGGCAGGCCCATCGCCTGCTTATATGCCTTTCTGATCATTGTGTTGATTTTCTTCAGTTCCGTCTCGTTGAGTAGTGCCTATATGCCGACGACATTACCATCTGGTCGTCCACAGGGTCCATCGGGAAAATGGAGAACCGCTTGCAGGAAGCTGCAGACGTGGTGAGCGACTATGCTAAGTCATGCGGGCTCAGCTGCGCCCCCCAAAAGTCGGAGCTACTCCTGGTCTCACCGCGAAAGAAGCACACATCCGACTCGCCCACTATCAACATACAACTGGACGGACACACCATCGTTCCATCTCAGAGCGTAAAGATATTGGGAATGGTTTTCCAGTCGGATCGCACCAATACAATATTAATTCAAAAGCTTAAAAATACAACAGCCCAAGTTACGCACATGATCCGGCGAATAACAACCAAGACAAGAGGCATGGGGGAGGCGGACACGCTTCGGCTTGTCCAAGCCTTCGTCGTGTCTCGAATAACTTACGCTATTCCATATGCATTCACGGAACGCACTTTGCTCGTCGAGTGCGTATCCTCGCCGACAGCGGCTTCAACGCTACAACATGTAATGCACAGAAAAAGGACACAGAAGTTCATTCTAGCTGTTGAACAGCTTTTAACAACATAATCAGACGAGAACTCGCTGATATATTCTGTTCTAGCAGGATCAAATGCCGCCTCGTCGCACGCCACCATCTTGTTTGGGATTGGCTAGTCATTCGTCTTGACTGGCCTTGACTTTAATTTCTTGTGATAAACATATCTTCATTTGTTGTTGAGTAAACTTAGATTAAGATTGTTTTTTATCTACAATAGAACAAAAGCAATCGCTTTTTAGAAGCTTTCTTATTTTAATCTACATCTTCGAAAACGTGATTTTAGACTATCGCCATTTTTGTTTTAGTGCGAGTGCGCTCTGATTTCCCGCTTAGCATCGCGCAGCCTAAAGTGTCACTCATGGTGTAATACTAATACTCATGGCCCCGAAGCGCACACCCCGTAAGTGCACTTAACTTGCCCGTTTGACAGGGGCATTAGGCATGGCGGACGTGGGTCAAAGTGCAGTATCTGTTCATATCAGCTAAATACCTGATACGAGTTCTAGTTCGACCCAAGATATCAAACTTATTTTTGCAAGTTCGTGTGGTACTTGAAGCCTACTACACCTCCACCGCGGGTCGGCGCAGCATTGCATTATCTCCGGGATCGGCCCACGATTTTGCACACGCAAAAGACAAATTCATGCTACCCTATCTATAAATACCTTCGCTGTAACAAAAAAAAAGCTCGCATTGAAATGGGAGGTGCACCACCTGCAACGTTGCAGGCGCCGTACTTCGATGACGCTCGAGATCACACTAAAGAGAAAAAAAATTGGTAGTGGCTTAGCTCGGCTATGCCAGGATATACGTAGCGAAAGCTAAGGCATAGCATGGTTAGCCTTGGTTAATCTTGATTGCAAGTCCTGGTTAGTCTGGTTGTCTAGCTATGCTGCGGCGTTTAGCCAGTCGTTCGGCGCACTGTTCGTCTGTTTCCTGGGCGATTCGTTTCCTCTTCATCTCGTTGCGATGTAGATTCCAGGCCTCCTCCTACTTATCAGAATTGTCGCCGTCCACACCGCCGCCTCAACTGTGGTTGCGGCGCACGCGAGCTCTCCTTTTAACTCCTCCGACATGTCATCAGGCATGCGACGCAGCTGGCGGAGTGAGCGGAGGCGAACGCGGTGTGACGAGGACCGCGGTGTGACGTCATGCGCCTCCTCGGAGCACGGCCATGGCGAAATCGCAAGTTCGCGGCCAGTAAAGCTTTCGCTTTGAAATACCACGTGCGTTTCTTCGCGCATGTGAGCGCGTGCAACGCCCGTGCCAGCAGTGCAAGCCTGAACGCTGCCCTTGCTTTGGCAGAGCAGATTGACTGGAGCGTCGCGGGCCGTTCACATGGATTCGTTGCTTGCGCTGCCAAAGGCACAGCTGATTTTTTAGAGACCTTCTGACGCTCAACTCGCGGAACGCGCATTGCGCGTGGAGAGAGCGAAGAGGTGAAGGAAACGAGAAGAACCCGCCTCGAGTGTACGTGCCATTGTTATCCGCATAAAACAATGAAGGAAGTGAACGCGTTGTAGTACGACACACTAACGCGGATAGAAGGACCCACACGTCGACTTTCTAACATGTTTTACTAATGCTCTTTAAACATATTATTCAAGTGTGCACCAAAGATTCATTCAGTAGAGTGCTAATATTTGTGCGGTACATTTTAAATATCCCTATAAGATCAGTGTTTTTCTTTATCCTCCTGCGACAAGGGATGCATTCGTCTGCGCAGATGTTTCCTAATCTTTCAGAATAAGCCAGCATGGTTACGAAGGCGAACAGTGTTAAATATTTTTTCAATATCCGCGATAGTTCCAGCTCAGCGCGATGTCCAATATATTGAACACCCCTTCTACCCGTTATTTTTTTCGCGCAGCGCACATGCAATGACGTAAAGCAGATATTGAACTAAAAGCACGTGTCCAAAAGTGTTTTATTAACTCGACGTGATCCCTTCGGCAATTCTTCGCAAAACTGCGTCAGCCGTCTCATCAGACACGCGAGGCCGGTTTCCTACAGGAAAAGTCACCGCTCCGTACAGATGGTTAGTCGGCGAAGCTGAAACTTTTGGCCCCCGTGTTGATCACTGGGTTAATCCCAACGGCTCATAAAACGACGGCTTCGTAGGCTGCCGGATCTTCGGTACGCAGTTTGGGCTCGCGCTCGGCTGCACGAGCCTGTTCTTCTGCCCGAGCTGCAGCATCGGCACGGCGTAGACGAGCTCGTTTCCGGTTCTGCTCGGAGTGTTGCTGATCAAAAGCTGCCTACTATTCAGGAGTACGTATGGCGCCTGGCCTACCTATTTCTAAATCGGAGAGAAACTGGTGCGCGCGCGCTCGGCTGCGACGGAGAGCAACGACATCACT